>NC_057802.1:513035159-513313137 GCF_018294505.1 Triticum aestivum | reverse complement strand
CGGCGGCGGCTTGCGGGTTGAGGGAGAGAGAGAGGGGGGGCTATATATAGGAGGGGGGTGCTGGGCTTGGGGAAGGGGGCACCGGCGGCGGCGTACGGCGGTCGGACTCGGGCGGCGGTCCCGTGGCGCGTTCGGTCTCCAGGAAGGAGACGGGCGCGGGGGTTGGGCCGTCGGCTAGGCCTTTGGCCCAGTCGGCGCGCGGGCGTTTTTTTTAAATAAGTTCCGCGGAAAATAATACGTAGAAAAATAAATAAAAATCAGAAAAATATGAAATAAATTTTCCCCGTCTTGTTAGAAAATCTAGAATAGGGTGAACATTTTTTTAAATCAAAATAAATATTTTGAAAACATGCAATATTTTTAATGCAATAAAAATTGCAAATAAAATCCAAATAAATGCCAAATAATGATTTTAACATTTTTCCCCAGTATTTCAGTTGTGTTGGAGAAGTCATGTTTTCTCCTCTCGTTTTATTTTAAAGTGAAATATTTTTCCGGAGAGAAAAATAATTAAAACCAAAATCCTCGTCTTATTATTTGATGAAAATCAAATATGAAAATTTGAGAAAATCCCCAACTCTCTCCGAGGGTCCTTGAGTTGCTTAGGATTTATCGAGGATTTGTCAAAATGCAATAAAACATGATATGCAATGATGATCTATGTATAACATACCAAATTGAAAATTTGGGATGTTACAAACCTACCCCCCTTAAGATGAATCTCGCCCTCGAGATTCAGGTTGGCTAGAAAACAGGTGGGAGTGGTCTTTCCGTAGATCTTACTCTCGCTCCCAGGTGGCTTCATCTTCTGTGTGGTGACTCCACTGAACTTTGCAAAACTTGATAACCTTGCTGCGGGTAACTCGGCTGGCATACTCGAGAATCTTAACTGGTTTCTCCTCATAAGTCAAATCACTTTCCAACTGAATCGCTTCCAGTGGCACATTATCTCTCAGTGGTATCTCAGCCATCTCTGCGTGGCACTTCTTCAACTGCGAAACGTGAAATACATCATGTACTCCAGACAATCCTTCGGGCAATTCCAACTTGTAAGGAACTTCTCCCATACGTTCCAACACTCTGTATGGTCCGATAAAACGGGGCGCTAACTTTCCTTTAACTCCAAAGCGCTTCACTCCACGAAGTGGTGATACTCGAAGATACACTCTGTCTCCGATTTCGTGAACTGTCTCCTTTCGTTTAGAATCGGCATAGCTCTTCTGTCTGGACTGGGCTACCTTGAGCCTATCGTGAATCAACCTCACTTTCTGTTCAGACTCCTTAATCAAATCTGGTCCAAACAACTGATGATCTCCAACTTCGTCCCATAACAACGGTGTTCTACACCTCCTTCCGTACAAGGCTTCGAAAGGGGCCATCTTCAAAGTGGTTTGATAACTGTTGTTATACGAAAACTCCGCATATGGCAAATTGTCATCCCAACTAGATCCATAATCTAGTGCACATGCTCTCAACATGTCCTCCAAAATCTGGTTGACTCTCTCGGTCTGTCCATCTGTCTGCGGGTGAAAAGCTGTACTGAATTCCAGCCTGGTTCCCAATGTTTCATGTAACTGCTTCCAAAATTTCGAGGTAAATTGGGTTCCTCTGTCTGATACAATGGTCCTCGGAACTCCATGCAAACATACAATCCTGGTCATGTAGATCTTGGCCAACTTAGCACTGGTGTAAGTGGTCTTCACTGGAATGAAATGAGCCACTTCCGTCAATCGATCAACTACAACCCATATCGAGTCATAGCCTGAACGAGTCCTGGGTAATCCTATGATAAAATCCATGCCTATTTTATCCCACTTCCATTCAGGTATCGGCAATGGCTGTAGCAATCCTGCTGGCTTCTGATGCTCTGCCTTCACTCTCTGACATACATCACAAACTGCTACATACTCTGCAATATCCTTCTTCATTCCGGTCCACCAGAAAGTATTCTTCAAATCCAAATACATCTTGGTATTCCCTGGGTGAATCGAGTACGGTGAATCATGGGCTTCTTGCAAAATCAACTTCCTGATCTCCGGATCATTTGGCACATATACGCGGTCCTCGAACCATAAGGTATCGTGCTCATCCTCACGAAATCCCTTGGCTTTTCCTTTGCTCATCTTCTCCTTTATCTCTTCAATATCCTTGTCTGTCTTCTGAGCTTCTCTGATTCTTTCCATCAAGGTAGACTGAATCTCCAATGTCGCTAAATAGCCTCTTGGGACTATCTCCAAACATAACTCGCGAAGGTCCTCGGCTATCTCCTGAGGTAATTCTCCTGTCATGAGGGTGTTGACATGACTCTTGCGGCTCAACGCGTCTGCTACTACGTTAGCCTTTCCTGGGTGATAATGCAATCTCATATCATAATCTTTAATGAGCTCCAACCATCTTCTCTGTCTGAGATTTAACTCCTTCTGCGTGAAAATGTACTTCAAACTCTTGTGATCCGTGTACACTTCACAATGGTTTCCGATGAGAAAATGTCTCCATGTTTTCAATGCATGCACCACGGCTGCTAATTCCAAATCATGCGTAGCATAATTCTTCTCATGGGGTTTAAGTTGTCGTGAAGCATATGACACAACTCTTCCTTCCTGCATAAGCACTGCTCCAAGTCCTCGACGAGAAGCGTCGCAATAAACTTCATAGTCCTTGCGTTGATCGGGCAGAATCAACACTGGTGATGTAACCAATCATTTCTTCAACTCCTGGAAACTATCTTCACATTCCTCAGTCCAATTGAATTTGGTGTCCTTCTTCAATAGCTCAGTCATGGGCTTAGCAATCTTCGAGAAATTCTCGATGAATCTCCGGTAGTATCCTGCAAGTCCAAGAAAACTCCGGATTTCTCCAACTGTCGTGGGTGATTCCCAACTTGTCACTGTGTCAACCTTGGCAGGGTCTACTGCTATTCCTTCTCCAGAAATAACATGTCCAAGGAATCCAACTTCCTTCAGCCAAAACTCACATTTGCTGAACTTGGCATATAACTGATGTTCTCTGAGCTTCTCAAGTACCAATCGTAAATGCTCCTCATGCTCTTCTTCATCCTTGGAAAAGATTAAAATATCATCAATGAACACCACGACGAACTTATCCAAAAACTCCATAAACACTTTGTTCATCAGGTTCATGAAATAGGCAGGTGCGTTAGTCAGTCCAAATGACATAACGGTATACTCATACAATCCATATCTGGTGGTAAATGCCGTCTTGGGTATATCCTGCTCTCGAATCTTTAACTGATGGTATCCTGATCGTAAATCGATCTTGGAGAATACTTTAGCTCCTTGCAAGCGGTCAAACAAATCATTGATCATCGGCAGTGGGTACTTGTTCTTGATGGTCACTTCATTCAATCCTCGGTAATCAACAACCATCCTCAGCGATCCATCTTTCTTCTCCACTAGAAGTACTGGTGATCCCCAAGGTGACGAACTTGGGCGAATATATCCCTTATCCAGTAACTCCTTGATCTGCTTCTTAATTTCTTCCAAATCCTTTGCGGGCATCCTGTACGGTCTCTTAGATATTGGCCCTGTGCCTGGCAAAAGTTCAATCAAAAACTCAATGTCTCTATCTGGTGGCATGCCTGGCAACTCTTCTGGAAATACATCCGGATAATCCTTCACCACTGGTACTTCCTCCTGTACAACTCCTGACAAGGAATTCACTTGAGTCCTCTTCGGCATATGCCGGGATACATACTTGATCCTTTTTCCTTCCGGGGTGGTAAGCAAAATCGTCTTGCTGGCACAATCGATGTTTCCTCCATACAACGATAGCCAATCCATTCCCAAAATCACATCCAAACCTTGTGATTCCAAAACAATGAGGTCTGAGGGGAAAACATGCCTACCAATGGCCAACGGTATCTGAAAACATCCTTGGGTGGCCATATACTCTGCTCCTGGCGAGGTTACTAACATAGGGCTTTTGAGAACTTGGGTGGACATCTTAAACTTGTTTACGAATCCCCTTGATATGTATGAAGGCGATGCACCAGTATCGAAAAGAACGGTTGCAGTAAATGACTTAACCCAAAACTTACCTATTACTGCATCAGGCTGAGCTTCAACCTCCTCCACGCTCACGTGGTTCACATGTCCTTTGTTGAACGGGTTCGGCTTCTTCCCAGAGCTTCCATTGCCATTTCCATTTTGGGCTTCGGGACAATCGGTAGCATAATGTCCCGTCTTCTGGCACTTGAAACAAGTAATGTGACTTAGATCTCTCTTGGTTGGGGTAGATGGGTTGGTGCGGTTCTGTCCGTTTCCTCCTCCATTCCCATTACCATTCTTGGAGCCATTATGGTTGTGCAAACTACCTCCTCCATGGGTATGCTGAAACTGTCCTCCCGGCTTCGGGGTAAAACGGGGCTTCTGCTAGGCTCCAGAATTGTACTTCCCTTGTCCATACTTCCTCTTACGATTTTCAATCTGCTGTTGCTTCCCTTCAATCATGAGAGCTCTATCTACCAGCTCCTGGTAGTTGTTGAAGGTTGCTACCATCAACTGCATACTCAGTTCATCATTCAGTCCTTCCAAGAATTTCTCCTGCTTGGCAGCATCTGTAGCAACGTCATCTGGTGCATAACGTGCTAACTTACTGAATTCCTCCACATACTGGCCTACGATGCGTCCTCCTTGGCGTAGGTTACGAAACTCACGCTTCTTCATAGCCATAGCTCCTGCTGAAACATGAGCTGTACGGAAAGCTTGCTGAAACTGGTCCCATGTGACAGTGTCAATAGGGTGCGTGGCTGTATAATTCTCCCACCATGATTCTGCGGGTCCATCAAGCTGATGTGCGGCAAAACGCACTCTTTCCGCATCTGTGCATCCTGCAGTGGTCAACTCCCTTCCAACTTTGCGGAGCCAATCATCTGCTACAATCGGCTCGGTGCTACTGGAAAACACCGGCGGGTTTAGCCTTAAGAAGCGGGCTAAGTGATCAACAGGTGGTGGTGGCGGTGGGTTGTTGTTGTTGTTGTTGCCTTGGTTCTACACTAACACTTGCATCAGGGCATTCTGTTGCTGAATCAACTGGGTGATCTCTGGCGGGAAAACAAATCCGGTGTCGCGTCTCGGAGGCATCTGATAGGTTTAGAAAAGATGAGAGTTAAGAATAGAATGAGGTCTAGAGAGAAAACACTACCCATATGCTCATGAGACAAATTCAATCAATATCACTCAATCAATCCAAACAAGGCAAAACAATCGATCTAACTAGCGTTACAAAGTGCTTGAACTATACTATTAAATGGGGGAAAACTACTACTGATATGGTGGTCTACTAGAAATTCTGATCCGTTGAAGACTCCATGATGTCTGCTCCAGCTTCATCAATCCAGTCGTCCTCACTTGGTTCCGAGTCGGTGTCGTCGATGATGATGTAGTTATCCGGACAAGTGCATTCATCGACTTCTGCTTTTGGCACTGGATTTCCAACGAATGCTCCAATCTTATTCTCCAGGTCGTCAATCTTCCCTACTAGTGCGCTGATTTCCTCCAAGTAATCTTCTCATGTAGCCTTGAGTTCTTCTTGGAGTTCCTTGATCTTCGTTAATGCCTTCTTCAGTTCTTCCTTGTCCGTGCACATCTGGTTCTCCTGGCGTCGAATATGTTGGTTCTGCTCCTGGATGAAAGCTGCAATTGATCCATCCTTCTTGGTCTTGATCATCTCCCATTGCGCATCTCGACGTCCACAAATCTGATAAATTGTATCCTTAAGCTCCTGGTGGTAGACTTCTCCAATGCGTCCCATGGCGATGTGTGCGGCCATGCTCTTCCCTAAACTCCAAGTTGGTGCTTCGAAAACCAATCTCATGGGTTCCGTAATTGGCATAAACGTCCTTCCTGGAATGATAACTTGAATCTTCCAGCTCTCCTCTTCAGGTAAAGTGGCGTTGTAGGTTCCGGTGATGCTTGGTATTCCTATGTTCAAGTACTTGGTGACTTCCTTCAAGTGTCGACCAAACGGCGTGTCTTCATCTGGTTGCATGAACTTGCTCCTTGCATTCGCCATTCCTAAAAGAGTAGAAAGTGGAGAGGGGTCAGAAATGAGAAGAGAGAAGCTTTCTAGGGCTTAAGCTTAGTGGTCGTGTCCTATAGTCAGCGTGTGCTCTGATACCAACTTTGTAGCGACCATACCTCAAATGGCCTGTGCTGCTGTGCACCAGTGTCATCCCTGGATCAGAATGCTGACACGCACAGTACAAATGGAGGATTTATAACAGAGTAGCAATCACACACTTATTACATCGAATAACTCCGAAGAGTTTGAGTATGATAAACATGGCTTAAGGCCATCTAAAAACGATAACAGCGGAAGACTTGGAAGATAAGTGAGTCCATCACTCCAGCGGCATCACTGAGTATAAGACCACGACCTAAAGCACCTTACTCGTCGTCTGAAAAGTCTGCAACATGAAACGTTGCAGCCCGAAAACGGGTCAGCACATAGAATATGCTGGCAAAGTAACACATAGAGAGTAATGAACAACAATAAGGCTATACTACATGCATATATGGCTGGTGGAAAGCTCTATGGTTATAGTTTTTGCGAAAAGCCAATTTTATCCTACTGCAAAGGAATAAATTTTATTTAACTATCATGGTGGTTGAAACATTGAGAAGGTACCTCCAACTCAATCCCAATTAAGTGTCATCATTAACCCAACAAAATTAATTATAAGTATCACGGTGATGAGATTCAAATGATAATCCAGGTACTAGATACTCAAGTTGTCCATAACCGGGGACACGGCTAACCATGATTAGTTTGTACACTCTGCAGAGGTTTGCGCACTTTTCCCCACAAGACTCGATCGCCTCCGCTTGATTCTCGCACTACATGATGTTTGAGAAACGGATGACCGAGACACAGTCTTTCAGAAACAATCACTCTTTACTCTGGATGGACCGGTACACCTACTTTCCCCTACATCTGCTAGTCCACCTCTTCAAGAGATCCTGTAACCTACTCAGCTATGCTAGAGCCCATAATAGCTTGTGGCTGCACACGGAAGTTTCTAGCATGAATAATCTTATGATCCCTTTGAGCCTGGGTGGCGGACCTTATACATACAGACAACACTGGGTTCTCCAGGTGCCTCAATCCACCCAGATGTGAGTTTTAGTTGCCACCTTAAGTTGAACCATTATTAAACATCTCACATCTGTCATGAATGTCACTCAAACCCAATCCACGTCTACGAGCATAGCATGGCAATAATAAAAGCAACGTAGAAGTAACTCCCAAGGGTTTGATAAGAAAACAGGTAATAGGTACTACCTCAACTACTTCCCAATACCCACAGTTTAATTAGATCCTAATCATGCAAGTGTTTGAGGAAATAGACCTAATGCAATGAAAACTGGGTATGAACGGGGTATGATCAAAGTGTTACTTGCCTTGCTGATGATCCGCAAAACCTAGCGAGTCGAAGTAACAAGCGGCACACTCCGGGTACTCTATCGCAAACAAACAAGCATACAATCAGTACTCATCTAATGCACAGGTAAAACTCGAATGAAAGATCCAACCAGAAAGTTCAACTTAAGAACTCCGGTTTGCAAAAAGAATCAACTCGAAAGAAGCAACGAAAGTCAAACGGCGAAAGAAAGAAACTTCGTTTGCTAATCTGGATCTAGGTCAAATTTTACTGTAGCAAAAACTTGTTTGAGTAGGTTAAACGGAAAGAGAATTTCGAGACGAAACTCTAGGCGCTTGAATCGCCTGATTCCGATAAACGAGCGAGAAAATAAACAGAATCGAAGATTTGATCAGAGATCGAATCTGAGAAAATAACGAGAAAAATCCGACGAAAAGAAAAACGGTCGAACGGTTAAATAACGGACGTTCGTTATCAGGGAAAAACCGACGAACGCGTTCGTTAAAACGGACGGTTCGGTGAACGCTCGCAAAATAATAAAACCGAAAAAAACCGATCTAGGGTTTTTTTTAAACGAAGGGTTTTTTTTAAAACGAAAACCGGCAAAGGTCAACGGGCATCGGGCAGTACCTCGTCGGGCTACTCCGGCGAGGGGCTCGGGCGGGGCTCCGGGCTCGGGCGCGGGGCTCGGGGTCGGGGGGGCGCGAGGGGCGGCGGCTCCGGCGACGAACGGGTGGCGGCGGGCGCGACTCCGGCGAGGCGGCGGTGAGATGCGAGCGGCGGCGGGCTCGGCGGTGAGGGCGGCTTGCGGGTTGAGGGAGAGAGAGGGGGGCTATATATAGGAGGGGGGGTGTTGGGCTTGGGGAAGGGGGCACCGGCGGTGGCGTACGGCGGTCGGACTCGGGCGGCGGTCCCGTGGCGCGTTCGGTCTCCAGGAAGGAGACGGGCGGGGGGGGGGGGGGGGTCGGGCCGTCGGCTGGGCCTTTGGCCCAGTCGGCGCGCGGGCGTTTGTTTTTTTTAAATAAGTTCCGCGGAAAATAATACGTAGAAAAATAAATAAAAATTGGAAAAATATGAAATAAATTTTCCCCGTCTAGTTAGAAAATCTAGAATAGGGTGAACATTTTTTTAAAATCAAAATAAATATTTTTAAAACATGCAATATTTTTAATGCAATAAAAATTGCAAATAAAATCCAAATAAATGCCAAATAATGATTCTAACATTTTTCCTCCAGTATTTCAATTGTTTTGGAGAAGTCATGTTTTCTCCTCTCGTTTTATTTTAAAGTGAAATATTTTTCCGGAGAGAAAAATAATTAAAACCAAAATCTTCGTCTTATTATTTGATGAAAATCAAATATGAAAATTTGAGAAAATCCCCAACTCTCTCCGAGGGTCCTTGAGTTGCTTAGGATTTATCGAGGATTTGTCAAAATGCAATAAAACATGATATGCAATGATGATCTATGTATAACATACCAAATTGAAAATTTGGGATGTTACAGTAGGACAAAAGATGTCATGCAAGTTCTTTTCCATAAGCACGTATGACTATATTCGGAATACATGCCTACATTACATTGATGAATTGGAGCTAGTTCTGTGTCACCCTATGTTATGACTGTTACATGATGAACCGCATCCGGCATAATTCTCCATCACCGATCCAATGCCTACAAGCTTTTCACATATTGTTCTCCGCTTATTTACTTTTCCATTGCTACTGTTTCAATCACTAGAAAACCCAAAAATATTACTTCTGTTATCGTTACCGTTACTTCCATATTACTTTTCTACTAAATACTTTGCTGCAGATACTAAGTTATCCAGGTGTGGTTGAATTGACAACTCAACTGCTAATACTTGAGAATATTCTTTGGCTCCCCTTGTGTCGAATCAATAAATTTGGGTTGAATACTCTACCCTCGAAAACTGTTGCGATCCCCTATACTTGTGGGTTATCAACTCGCAGGTGAGGCCGGGCGCTTGGCGGCTCACAACGGCAGTTGGTCTGAGGCCGTCAACTTTTGGTGATCTTCTCGGTTCTGCAGTGCAGATACGTGCCATCCCATGAAACTGGCATATTCAATTTTAAGCTTCAACCTTTCCTCCGTGGAGGCGACGGCTCATGGCAGCAGCGGAGGTGAGGACACGGTGGGTTGGCGTTGCTCCGGCGGCTCGGATGGCTGCCAGGCCGGTATTCACGCGGAGCCAGCAGCGACTCGAGGCCGCGGTAACCCGGGGACGGGGTCATGGCCGTGAGAAACGGCAGCGAGCCGGCGAACCTACAACGGCGGCTCGAGGCGGCGGAGGCGGCTTGCAGCCGGCGAGGCGGGTCACAACAGCGCCCGAGCTGGGCGGATCGGGGCGGAGATGGTCGGCCGGCGGCGATTTGCTGCCGAGGCGACTCGGGGCCAGCCCGACGGAGATCAGTTAAATGAGACCGGCTCGAAGGCGGAGACGGTCGGCCGGCGGCGACTTGCTGTCGAGGCGACTCGGGGCCAGCCCGACGGAGATCAGTCAAATGAGACCGGCTCGAAGGCGGAGACCGAGTTTCACGCCCAAATCCACTCCGGGTCGTGGGCTGTTTTCCCTTTTTTTGTTTTTTTGCACACGTGAAGGCCCTGGAATTGACTTGTCCTCCACGCCCAAAGTAGCAGCAGGAACTTGTGGCTACAAACACATCATAACCCTAATTTTTCCTCTTAAACTCAAACCTCATACGGGTAATAGATCTGACTGCTTGTAAAGAAACGATGTAAATCCTTCCCCAACGATTCTTCTTCATTTGGAAAATTGCAAACTTATCGATCCCTAAGAGAGACCCCTTCAAAAACTTAACACCACCGTGCGCGGGCCCCACGGTGGGCGCCAACTATCGTGGATTTATCATGGCAGATGTCCTAGTGTGAGGACTTAGTCGTGAGGCCAACGCATCTATGTGGTAGCTTGAGAGGGGTTGATCGGGATGAGAGACGCAACACATAAGACAAGGATTTAGACAGCTTCGGGCCCCGGGAAACATCATCCGGTAATAACCCTACATGCTGTTTGTGGCTAGGTCTCATTATGCTCATGAGGGAGACGCCGTAAATCCGGCTCTCCTCTCTTTGTGTCTAGCCTTAATGATTCTTTTCTTGCCCTCCTCTTGGGGTGCCCCGCCCCTCCTTATATAAGTTGAAGGGGCGGGTTACATGTAGAGTCAAACTCGGATTAGGACTTAACCTATTTTGACGTCTTACCATGGGCTTCTCTCCATGGGCTTCTTAACGTCTTGGGCTGCTTAATGTCTTGGGATTATTAACGTAAGCCGGCTTACAATCTGGCTTAACTGTCTGGCTTAACTGTCCGGCTTACATGACTGTGTCTGCCGGCTTACAATGCTTGACTGTGTCTGCCGGCTTACATGACTGTGTCTGCTGGCTTGACCTGCTTAACTGTTCCCGCCGGCTTAACCTGCTTAACTGTTCCCGCCGGCTTATAGTTTGTCGGGTCACCAAGGAAATATCAAGTCCCAGTCGGGTTATATCTCCGGCCGGGTTACACCGCGGGGTATATCCCCGACAATCTCCAATGCATGCAGCCAAGAGATCCGAGCAAACCTAGCCTCCCTCTTGCTTCGAACATTGCCAAGATCCTCTCAGTGCCTGCGACAGGTTGTTATTCTCTCAGGTACTGAGGTCCAAACACCGAGACCACGGCATCTCTGCATATGCTCTCACACATCTATAGGTATTCGTCCCATGGATCAACGGTCGTGCCATATGCAAGCATCCGCCATGCGGCCAAGCACTTCTGCTAACCAGAGAACCCAATCCTTCCCACGACACCCTTCTTCAAGATGAAGTAGTCATCAAAGGACCAAACACCATGGTAGAGGCGATCGAAGACATATTTTCACATCCGGAAGCGGGCGAAAATTGTCAGCGAATAGGGCATCCGGGGAAAAGTGCTCTTCCATCAGTGTCAAATGGCCGCGTGTCCTATTGCGATTGAGGACTTGATGACCCTTGATCGATCCCTGGAGATTGATAGCATGCTCTTCCGCACCCTCGGTGTCTGTAAGGACCCACTGCATCATCGTCGTCTTATCCGTGTACTCCTCCTTGTCAGACGACTCAACATAGTGCTCGTATATGTACTCCATATCTAAATCCATTGCTTCTTAGAAGAAGGGACAAAAAAATTAGCAGCGGCATTTTACCGACCACTTGACGGGCATGGTGAGTACCGTAGGGGTGGATGGTACTTGTGTGGTGGACGGGGGTGAGGCGTGGAACGGTGACGGAAGACAACTGGTGTGGAGCCCTGGTGTAGCGATGGAGGTGACAGAGTCACCATGTTTCGGCAAGGGTGTGTTCGGGTGGCCGGGGTGGTGGAGAGGTGACGAAAGCAAGAGAAAAAACTAATGCACGAAAAGATGGGAGGATGGAGGCGTGGGGTCCGGGAGGGGTTTTGGATGGCTCAGGGGTGTTGGTGCCCTACGTGGCTGCTGTCCGGACTCCCACAAAGCCCCCCAAGTTTGTTTCGAGTTTGCGTGGAAAAAACGCGTACAGACCAGTTGGGGGAACGATAGAGGCCCGCGTTGGATGGCTAAGGGCGTACGGACTGCGCAGTCCGGACGGTTGCAGACGGTTTGTGGGTTCTCTTTGGAGAAGCCTAAGCTTAGCTTGCAAAATGGTCTTATATTATGGGATGAAGGGAGTGCTTTCTATATTGTAGTATATGTATGTCCGCGTGATACGATGACCACATGGATTCGAAATTGTATTTTGATTTCATCAAATTCAGCTACCTCTCGTCTCTTTGTTGAAAAAGTTACTAGTTGTGATTTGACAATGGAGAATTTGTTATTTCGAAGGCGATTGAGTTGCACATGATTATAAGATCTAAAGTTGAACATAATTTTGAAGATGTAAACTATCTACTTTCAACTGGATCTGTAATCAACTATCAAGATTGTCAGGGACGAAGCCAGAAATCTTACTAAAAGAGGGGCCAATGAAAGAGATAAAATGTTGAGGGGGCAAAACATATAAATTTGGAGCATTTTGAACTAACAATTTAAGGTTGCTATTAGAAAAAAGACTACCATGGGGGGAGTTGTCAACTTCGAAATAAGAGTTTCTTAGTTCACTTCCAAACAGAAACTCCTTTAGTTCTGATTTTTTGTTGTAATAACCTTCTTTTGTATATAATCCACTACAAACTTCTTGAAGTGCATCATGGCATTGCTCTAATTTTCATTTTTAAACTCCACTTGAGTAGAGTTTTTTTAAAGAGAGTGGCCTCTTTTTTATTTCATTTAACTACCATAGTGTCTTCCACAAACTACAATCCTAACGATCTAAATAGGAAACCACACGATGCATGAAACGGAGTCGGTGGTTTACCCTGTGGCGGATGTTAGTTGTTCGAGCCCGCTTATATCTTGCCCGTGAACTTAGTGGATACTATGATAGAGATAGCACCGAATTTTGCCAATGCAACATGAGCAGCCAGCGGGCTCAAATTGAAGGAAATATGCCCTAGAGGCAAAAATAAAGTTATTATTTATTTCCTTATTTCATGATAAATGTTTATTATTCATGCTAGAATTGTATTAACCGGAAACTTAGTACATGTGTGAATACATAGACAAACAAAGTGTCACTAGTATGCCTCTACTTGACTAGCTCGTTGATCAAAGATGGTTAAGTTTCCTAGCCATTGACATGAGTTATCATTTGATGAATGGGATCACATCATTAGAGAATGATGTGATTGACTTGACCCATTCTGTTAGCTTAGCATTCGATCGTTTATTATATTGCTATTGCTTTCTTCTTGACTTATACATGTTCCTATGACTATGAGATTATGCAACTCCCAGATACTGAAGGAACACTTTATGTGCTACCAAACGTCACAACGTAACTAGGTGATTATAAAGGTGCTCTACAGGTGTCTCCGATGGTACTTGTTGAGTTGTCATAGATCGAGACTAGGATTTGTCACTCCGATTGTCGGAGAGGTGTCTCTGGGCCCTCTTGGTAATACACATCACTATAAGCCTTGCAAGCAATGCAACTAATGAGTTAGTTGTGGGATGATGTATTACAGAATGAGTAAAGAGACTTGCCGGTAACGAGATTGAACTAGGTATTGAGATACCGACGATCGAATCTCGGGCAAGTAACATATCGATGACAAAGGGAACAACGTATGTTGTTCTGCGGTTTGATCGATAAAGATCTTCGTAGAATATGTGGGAGCCAATATGAGCATCCAGGTTCCGCTATTGGTTATTGACCGGAGACGTGTCTCGGTCATGTCTACATAGTTCTCGAACCCGTAGGGTCCGCACGCTTAAAGTTCGGTGACGGTCGGTATTATGAGTTTATGTGTTTTGATGTACCAAAGGTAGTTCGAAGTCCCGGATGAGATCGGGGACATGACGAGGAGTCTCGAATGGTCGAGACATAAAGATCGATATATTGGACGACTATATTCGGACATCGGAAAGGTTCCGAGTGATCCGGGTATTTTTCGGAGTACCGGGGGAGTTACGGGAATACAGGAGTACATATGGGCCTTAGTGGGCTTTAAGGGAGAAAGAGGAGAAGCCACGAGGGCTGGCCGCGCGCCCCCCATGGGCCTAGTCCGAATTGGACTAGGGGAGGGGCTGCGCCCCTCTTTCCTTCTCCTCCCCCTCTCCTTCCTTTCCCCTCCTAGTAGGACTAGGAAAGGAGGAATCCTACTCCTACTAGGAGGAGGATTCCTCCTCCCTTTGGCGCGCCTAGAGAGGTCGGTCGGCCTCCCCTCCCTCCTTTATATATAGGGGCAGGGGGCACCCCAAGACACACAAGTTGATTGTTCCAAGCCGTGTGCGGTGCCCCCTCCACCATAATCCACCTCGATCATATCGTAGCGGTGCTTAGGCGAAGCCCTGCGTCGGTAGCAACATCATCACCGTCATCACGCCGTCGTGCTGACGGAACTCTCCTGCAAAGCTCTGCTGGATCGGAGATCGTGGGACGTCATCGAGCTGAACGTGTGCTGAACTCGGAGGTGCCGTGCGTTCGGTACTTGGATCGGTCGGATCGTGAAGACGTACGACTACATCAACCGCGTTGTCATAACGCTTCCGCTTTCGGTCTACGAGGGTATGTGGACACACACTCCCCTCTCGTTGCTATGCATCACCATGATCTTGCATGTGCGTAGGACTTTTTTTGAAATTACTACGTTCCCCAACAATGGCATCCGAGCCAGGTTTATGCGTAGATGTTATATGCATGAGTAGAACAAAAGTGAGTTGTGGGCGATACAAGTCATACTGCTTACCAGCATGTCATACTTTGGTTCGGCGGTATTGTTGGATGAAGCGGCCCGGACCGACATTACGCGTATGCTTACGCGAGACTGGTTCTACCGACGTGCTTTGCACACAGGTGGCTGGCGGGTGTCTATTTCTCCAACTTTAGTTGAACCGAGTGTGGCTATGCCCAGTCCTTGTGAAGGTTAAAACAACACTAACTTGACAAACTATCGTTGTGGTTTTGATGCGTAGGTAAGAACGGTTCTTGCTCAGCCCGTAGCAGCCACGTAAAACTTGCAACAACAAAGTAGAGGACGTCTAACTTGTTTTTGCAGGGCATGTTGTGATGTGATATGGTCAAGGCATGATGCTATATTTTATTGTATGAGATGATCATGTTTTGTAACCGAGTTATCGGCAACTGGCAGGAGCCATATGGTTGTCGCTTTATTGTATGCAATGCAATCGCCCTGTAATTGCTTTACTTTATCACTAAGCGATAGCGATAGTCATAGAAGCAATAGTTGGCGAGATGACAACGATGCTACGATGGAGATCAAGGTGTCGCGCCGGTGACGATGGTGATCATGACGGTGCTTCGGAGATGGAGATCACAAGCACAAGATGATGATGGCCATATCATATCACTTATATTGATTGCATGTGATGTTTATCTTTCATGCATCTTATTTTGCTTTGATTGACAGTAGCATTATAAGATGATCTCTCACTAAATTTCAAGGTAAAAGTGTTCTCCCTGAGTATGCACCGTTGCCAAAGTTCGTCGTGCCGAGACACCATGTGATGATCGGGTGTGATAAGCTCTACGTTCATCTACAACGGGTGCAAGCCAGTTTTGCACACGCAGAATACTCAGGTTAAACTTGACGAGCCTAGCATATGCAGATATGGCCTCGGAACACTGAGACCGAAAGGTCGAGCGTGAATCATATAGAAGATATGAATAACATAGTGATGTTCACCATTGAAAACTACTCCATCTCACGTGATGATCGGACATGGTTTAGTTGATTTGGATCACGTGATCACTTAGATGATTAGAGGGATGTCTATCTAAGTGGGAGTTCTTAAGTAATATGATTAATTGAACTTTAATTTATCATGAACTTAGTCCTGGTAGTATTAGCATATCTATGTTGTAGATCAATTGCTCGCGTTTAGCTCCCCTGTTTTATTTTTGATATGTTCCTAGAGAAAACTAAGTTGAAAGATGTTAGTAGCAATGATATGGATTGGATCCGTGATCTGAGGATTATCCTCATTGCTGCACAGAAGAATTATGTCCTTGATGCACCACTAGGTGACAGACTGATTGCAGGAGCAACTACAGACGTTATGAACATTTGGCAAGCTCGATATGATGACTACTTGATAGTTTAGTGCACCATGCTTTACGGCTTAGACTCGGGGCTTCAAAGACGTTTTTGAAATGCCACGGAGCATATGAGATGTTCCAAGAGTTGAAATTAGTATTTCAGACTCATGCCCATGTCGAAAGGTATGAGACCTTTGACAAGTACTTTGCCTACAAGATGGAGGAGAATAGCTCAACCAGTGAGCATGTGCTCAGATTGTCTGGGTACTACAATTGCTTGAATCAAGTGGGAGTTAATCTTCCAGATAAGATAGTAATTGGCAGAGTTCTCTAGTCACTATCACCAAGTTACTAGAACTTCGTGATGAACTATAATATGCAAGGGATAACGGAAACGATTCCCAAGCTCTTCGCGATGCTAAAATCGGCGAAGGTAGAAATGAAGAAAAACATCAAGTGTTGATGGTTGACAAGACCACTAGTTTTAAGAAAAAGGGCAAAGGGAAGAAGGGGAATTTCAAGAAGAACGGCAAACAAGTTGCTGCTCAGGAGAAGAAACCTAAGTCTGGACCTAAGCCTGAGACTGAGTGCTTCTACTGCAATGGGACTGGCCACTGGAAGCGGGACTGCCCCAAGTATTTGGTGGATAAGAAGGATGGCAAAGTGAACAAAGGTATATTTGATATACATGTTATTGATGTGTACTTTACTAGTGTTTATAGCAACCCCTCAGTATTTGATACTAGTTCAGTTGCTAAGATTAGTAACTCGAAACGGGAGTTGCAGAATGAACAGAGACTAGTTAAGGGTGAAGTGACGATGTTTGTTGGAAGTGGTTCCAAGGTTGATAAGATCATCATCGCACACTCCCTATACTTTCGGGATTAGTGTTGAACCTAAATAAGTGTTATTTGGTGTTTGCGTTGAGCATGAATATGATTTGATCATGTTTATTGCAATACGGTTATTCATTTAAGTTAGAGAATAAATGTTGTTCTGTTTACATGAATAAAACCTTCTATGGTCATACACCCAATGAAAATGGTTTGTTGGATCTCGATCGTAGTGATACACATATTCATAATATTGAAGCCAAAAGATGCAAAGTTAATAATGGTAGTGCAACTTATTTGTGGCACTGCCGTTTAGGTCATATTGGTGTAAAGCGCATGAAGAAAATCCATGCTGATGGGCTTTTGGAATCACTTGATTATGAATCAGTTGATGCTTGCGAACCATGCCTCATGGGCAAGATGACTAAGACTCCGTTCTCCAGAACAATGGAGCGAGCTACTGACTTATTGGAAATAATACATACCGATGTATGCGGTCCGATGAGTGTTGAGGCTCGCGGCGGGTATCGTTATTTCCTGACCTTCACAGATGATTTGAGCAGATATGGGTATATCTACTTAATGAAACTGAAACAGTTGAAAAGTTCAAAGAATTTCAGAGTGAAGTGGAGAATCATTGTAACAAGAAAATAAAAGTTTTTCTGCGATTTGATCGCGGAGACGAATATTTGAGTTACAAGTTTGGCCTTCAATTAAAACAATGTGGAATAGTTTCACAAACTCATGCCACCTGGAACACCACAACATAATGGTGTGTCCGAACATCATAAACGTACTTTATTGGATATATTGCAATCTATGATGTCTCTTACCGATTTACCACTATCGTTCTGGGGTTATGCATTAGAGACAACTGCATTCACATTAAATAGGGCATCGTCTAATCCGTTGAGACGACACCATATGAGCTATGGTTTAGCAAGAAACCTAAGCTGTCGTTTCTTAAAGTTTGGGGATACGATGCTTATGTGAAAAGGTTTCAACCTGATAAGCTCGAACCCAAATCAGAGAAGTGCGTCTTCATAGGATACCCAAAAGAAAATGTTGGGTACACCTTCTATCACAGATCCGAAGGCAAGACATTCGTTGCTAAGAATGGATCCTTTCTAGAGAAGGAGTTTCTCTCGAAAGAAGTGAGTGGGAGGAAAGTAGAACTTGATGAGGTAATTGTACCTGCCCCCTTATTGGAAAGTAGTTCATCACAGAAATCTGTTCCTGTGACTCCTACACCAATTAGTGAGGAAGCTAATGATGATGATCATGTAACTTCAGATCAAGTTACTACCGAACCTCGTAGGTCAACCAGAGTGAGATCCGCACCAGAGTGGTACGGTAATCCTGTTCTGGAGGTCATGTTACTTGACCATGACGAACCTACGAACTATGAGGAAGCGATGATGAGCCCAGATTCCGCGAAATGGTTTGAGGCCATGAAATCTGAGATGGGATCCATGTATGAGAACAAAGTGTGGACTTTGGTTGACTTGCCCGATGATCGGCAAGCCATAGAAAATAAATGGATCTTCAAGAGGAAGACGGACGCTGATAGTAGTGTTACTATCTACAAAGCTAGGCTTGTCGAAAAAGGTTTTTGATAAAGTTCAAGGTGTTGACTCCGATGAGATTTTCTCACTCATAGCGATGCTTAAGTCTGTCCGAATCATGTTAGCAAATTGCCACATTTTATGAAATCTGGCAAATGGATGTCAAAACTACATTCCTTAATGGATTTCTTAAAGAAGAGTTGTATATGATGCAACCAGAAGGTTTTGTCGATCCTAAAGGTGCTAACAAAATGTGCAAGCTCCAGCGATCCATCTATGGACTGGTGCAAGCATCTCGGAGTTGGAATATACACTTTGATGAATTAATCAAAGCATATAGTTTTATACAGACTTGCGGTGAAGCCTGTATTTACAAGAAAGTGAGTGGGAGCACTACAGTATTTCTGATAAATATATGTAAATGACATATTGTTGATCAGAATTAATGTAGAATTTTCTGGAAAGCATAAAGGAGTATTTGAAAGGAGTTTTTCAAAGAAAGACCTCGGTGAAGCTGCTTACATATTGAGCATGAAGATCTATAGAGATAGATCAAGACGCTTGATAAGTTTTTTCAATGAGTACATACCTTGACAAGTTTTTGAAGTAGTTCAAAATGGAATAGTCAAAGAAAGAGTTCTTGCCTGTGTTACAAGGTGTGAAGTTGAGTAAGACTCAAAGCCCGACCCCGGCAGAAGATAGAGAGAGAATGAAAGTCATTCCCTATGCCTCAGCCATAGGTTTTATAAAGTATGTCATGCTGTGTACCAGACCTATCGTATACCTTGCCCTAAGTTTGGCAAGGGAGTACAATTTTGATCTAGGAGTAGATCACTGGACAGCGGTCAAAAATATCCTTAGAGGACTAAGGAAATATTTCTTGGTTATGGAGGTGATAAAGAGTTCGTCGTAAAGAGTTACATCGATGCAAGCTTTGACACCGATCCGGATGACTTTGAGTCTCAATCCGGATACATATTGAAAGTGGGAGCATTTAGCTAGAGTAGCTCCGTACAGAGCATTGTAGACATAGAATATTTGCAAAATACATACGGCTCTGAATGTGGCAGACCCGTTGACTAAACTTCTCTCACAAGCAAAACATGATCACACCTTAGTACTGTATGGGTGTCAATCACATAGCGATGTGAACTAGATTATTGACTCTAGTAAACCCTTTGGGTATTGGTCACATGGTTATGTGAACTATTGGTGTTAAATCACATGGCGATGTGAACTAGATTATTGACTCTAGTGCAAGTGGGAGACTGAAGGAAATATGCCGTAGAGGCAATAATAAAGTTATTATTTATTTCCTTATTTCATGATAAATGTTTATTATTCATGCTAGAATTGTATTAACAGGAAACTTAGTACATGTGTGAATACATAGACAAACAGAGTGTCACTAGTATGCCTCTACTTGAC
The DNA here is from genome assembly GCF_018294505.1 of Triticum aestivum. Taxonomy (NCBI): domain Eukaryota; kingdom Viridiplantae; phylum Streptophyta; class Magnoliopsida; order Poales; family Poaceae; genus Triticum; species Triticum aestivum. Next base: position 513,293,271 of record NC_057802.1, on the reverse strand, counting down.
TAGCTCGTTGATCAAAGATGGTTAAGTTTCCTAGCCATTGACATGAGTTGTCATTTGATGAACGGGATCACATCATTAGAGAATGATGTGATTGACTTGACCCATTCTGTTAGCTTAGCATTCGATCGTTTAGTATATTGCTATTGCTTTCTTCATGACTTATACATGTTCCTATGACTATGAGATTATGCAACTCCCGAATACCGGAGGAACACTTTGTGTGCTACCAAACGTCACAACGTAACTGGGTGATTATAAAGGTGCTCTACAGGTGTCTCCGATGGTACTTGTTGAGTTGTCATAGGTCGAGATTAGGATTTGTCACTCCGATTATCGGAGAGGTATCTCTGGGCCCTCTCGGTAATACACATCACTATAAGCCTTACAAGGAATGCAACTAATGAGTTAGTTGTTGGATGATGTATTACGGAACGAGTAAAGAGACTTGCCGGTAACAAGATTGAACTAGGTATTGAGATACCGACGATCGAATCTCGGGCAAGTAACATATCGATGACAAAGGGAACAACGTATGTTGTTATGCGGTTTGACCGATAAAGATCTTCGTAGAATATGTGGGAGCCAATATGAGCATCTAGGTTCCTCTATTGGTTATTGACCGGAGACGTGTCTCGGTCATGTCTACATAGTTCTCGAACCCGTAGGGTCCGCACGCTTAAAGTTCGGTGACGATCGGTATTATGAGTTTATGTGTTTTGATGTACCGAAGGTAGTTCGGAGTCCCGGATGAAATCGGGGACATGACGAGGAGTCTCGAGATGGTCGAGACGTAAAGATCGATATATTGGACGACTATATTCGGACATCGGAAAGGTTCCGAGTGATCCGGGTATTTTTCGGAGTACCGGGGGAGTTACGGGAATACGGGAGTACATATGGGCCTTAGTGGGCTTTAAGGGAAAAAGAGGAGAAGCCATGAGGGCTGGCCGCGCGCCCCCCATGGGCCTAGTCCGAATTGGACGAGGGGAGGGGTTGCGCCCCCTCTTTCCTTCTCCTCCCCCTCTCCTTCCTTTCCCCTCCTAGTAGGACTAGGAAAGGAGGAATCCTACTCCTACTAGGAGGAGGATTCCTCCTCCCTTTGGCGCGCCTAGGGAGGCCGGCCGACCTCCCCTCCCTCCTTTATATACAGGGGTAGGGGGGCACCCCAAGACACACAAGTTGATTGTTCCAAGCCGTGTGCGGTGCCCCCGTCCACCATAATCCACCTCGATCATATCGTAGCGGTGCTTAGGCGAAGCCCTGCGTTAGTAGCAGCATCATCACCGTCATCACGCCGTCGTGCTGGCAGAACTCTCCTGCAAAGCTCTGCTGGATCGGAGATTGTGGGACGTCATCGAGCTGAACGTGTGCTGAACTCGGAGGTGCCGTGCGTTCGGTACTTGGACCGGTCGGATCGTGAAGACGTACGACTACATCAACCGCGTTTTCATAACGCTTCCACTTTCGGTCTACAAGGGTACGTGGACACACTCTCCCCTCTCGTTGCTATGCATCACCATGATCTTGCATGTGCGTAGGAATTTTTTGAAATTACTACGTTCCCCAACACAAATTACCGCATTTCCACAAGATGGTAGTAATCAGGATAGTACCATGCTAACCAAGGGGACAACTAGACCGGCCCTGTATAATGAGGCAAATTCAAACATGCTCTAGGTATCTACAAGCCAGATCCTTAGGTCAACTCCTAACACGGCGACCCATTTTGTCCGCTCGCGTCCATTTGAATCCGTGCGGACAAAACACGCGGCCCAACATGTTGACGCAAACGGACGGGTGTCTGTTTTTTGTCCGTTGCGACCCCATTTTCTGTTTAAGTTTGGGTCGGTTTTGCACGGCATGGACACGGCACGGATGCCCACGATGACTTCCCCTTGTCCTTCCCTGGCCTGCTTGTTTGTGGCACACACAGGCGGCATTCCCTTCACTCTCCCCCAAACCTCTCCCGCCCTCACACTATGGCCGACTCGTCCTAACCCACCGCCGCCTCCTTCCCAGACGCCACGGTCAAGGTGTGGACGTCCGTGCCATGTGCCCAAAGAAGCCGAAGAATATATGCATGCTTTAGGAGACGGCCGCCGAGACGGCGAAGAGGGCTAGCCGGAGGCAGGTCACGGTGGAGAAACAAGACATCGCCACCGCCCTAGCCGTAGCCATGCAGCGCCAAGCCTCCACTGAGAAGAACGTTGTCATTGTCGCCACGGTCACGTAGCAGGCCCTCCTCATGCTAGGGTTCCGCGTAGCCCTGTGCGTTTGGTTATTGAACTGAATACCATTATCGGACTGTACCGTATAGTATCGTACCGGACCAACTGCTCGGTTAGGGCATCTCCAATGCTAGCCCGCAAACGGACACCGCAAATGTCCATTTTTATGTCCGGACGTGGTCCGCAGATATGGTTTAGGAGGAAGCCATCAAATGGTATTCACAAATTAATCCGGTTGGGAGGAGAGATAGTAGATGGGACCATGCATGTGGTGGGAGTGGTGTGGTGTCCGGTTGGGAGGAGAGAGAGGAGAGGGGGACCATGCATGTGAAGGGAGAGAAAATAAAGGAGGACCACGTTGGGGATTTTTGTTAGTTAATTGCATGTCCGGACTCTGGCATAGCTCCCCCAAGTTTTGTTCTGATTTGCTGGAAAACAAACGTTCGAAGCACTTCGCGGATAGATAGGGGTCCCATTGAATTACAAAAGTTGACACAAGTGTATATCAAAGCTTTGAGGGTCTTCTTTGGAGATGCCCTTAGTTTGGTTCATGGCTATTGGTATAGCTACAAGATCGCTAACCATTCAGGCCTCAAATTCAGTTTTTTTAGGAACGACGTCAGTTTCATCGGTAATGACGCGTTAGGTAGCCTGCATCAATCCCAACCATGCCCGTGCGGCAAAAAAGGAATGTTTGGTCGGTTGGGATGTGATGACCCACAAGTATAGGGGATCGTAGCAGTCTTCGAGGATAGTATTTCACCCAAATTTATTGGTTCGACATAAGGGAGTCAAACGATAATTATAAGCCTTAATAGTTGAGTTTTCAATTCAACCACCTAAGAGATAACTTTTCTAGCAACAATTTATTAGCAGCACAGTAATATGATAGTAGTGATAGCAGCGGTGGTAAAGTAACAACAGCAGTAGGCATGGAGTAGCGATGCATATTCAGATGAAATTCAATATGTAACTATCACAGCCTAGAGCGATACACAATAGCTCCAATTCATCAACCATATGTAGGTATGTATTTCGTATATCGATATATGTGCTTGGCGGTAAGAACTTGCATGACATCTTTTGTCCTACCCTCCAGTGGCAGTGGGGTCCTAATGGAAACTAAGGGTAATTAAGACACTCCTTTTAATAGAGAACCGAAAAAAGCATTAACACATAGTGAATACATGAACTCCTCAAGTTAAAGTCATCTCCGTCGACATCCCGATCAGTGTCAACTTCGGGGTTTAAGGTTCAGAGCGATAATAGGTGCATACAACTTGCAGGTAAGATCAGTAACACAAATATATCCATGAAAACATAACTTGTTCAGATATGCAATCATGGCACTCGGGCCCTGATGACAATCATTCAGCATAGCAAAGTTATAGGAACATCAATCTCAGAACATAGTGAATACTAGGGATCAAGCCCTAACAAATTGACATGATTACATATGAAATTTTATTCAACTCCCATCTACCTCCAGTATGCCTACAAAGGGATTACTCACACATGATTATGAACATCATGAAATTGTTGATGGAGAAGGGTTGGTAATGACAACGGCGACGAACCCCTCTCTCTGGAGCCACAAACGGACTCCATACTAGGGCTCCTAACAAAGAACAGGAAGTGACGCTGGCTCCATATCGCAAAACGCGATAAAACTTTCTCTCTTATTTTTCTCCGAGGAAGAGTAAATTTATATCGTAGGAATTAGGTCAAGAAGACGCCCAGGGGGCCCACATGGACAACTGGCGCAGCCCGGGGGGTGGGGGTGGCTGCGCCACCTTCCCATGTGGCCACCCCATGGCCCTTCTTCAGTATTTTCTGGCTCCAGTATTTTTTATTTATTCCAAAATAATTCTCCTGAAGTTTCATCCAATTTCCAGAATTTTTTATTTCTGCACAAAAACAACACCATGGTAGTTGTGCTGAAAACAACGTCAACCCGGGTTAGTTTCACTCAAATCATGCAAATTAGAGGGAAAACAAGAGCAAAAGTGTTTGGAAAATTATATACGATGAAAATGTATCACGCTGCATGAGAATGTTGCATAGAACGAAACTTAAAGCACCTCCTAGCCAGGCCCGCTAGGAACGGTCGAATCAGTCATTTCCAGCTAGTCAGGCTCGAGCGATGCAGGGGAAGGGAACACGACACTACCCTACTGCGTCCACGGAGATGGCACGAGCTTGCGCGCCTCTCCGAAAAAGCGACAGGAGGAATTGGCGTCACCTCCCGCCGAATCGGTTGCCCTATAAAGCCAGCCCCACCTTACCACCAGCATTCCCCCCTCTCTCGAGCCTTCCCTCTGGTGCGGATCAATAACGAAGACCAGGTAAGCGGCACTCCTGCTCCGGCCATCAGTTTACGGCGACAGCGATTCGAGTCCTCTTCTCCAACGTGTTCCGTGCCTCCTTCAAGCCGCTCTGATGGCGTTTGTGAGTTCAATCACCCCCTTCTTTGTACTCGTTCTAGCTAGATCTGTGAGCATGGGGTAGGGTTAGATCAATGACCATGTTGTAGCATTGTACACTGTCGATCTATGTGAATGTGATGTTCCGCTAGCTAGTGGTCATGGATTTGAAGCATGCTAGGAGTTGTTTCCATGTCAGCATGGATTGATAGCTAGTGGTGATGGATTGGAAGTATGCTTGATGTGTAGTATGCTAGTATGCAAGTATGTGTGCTAGTTTGTTGAACTCCTTGCTATGATTTGAGCTGCCATGTTGAACTAGATCATCCACATGTACATGTTGTAGTGCTCGTTCATACTGTTCATATGTAGTCTTCGTTCATAATGTCAATGTCTAGTGCTAGTTCCTACTGCCGATGTGTAGTGTGATCCACTCTTGCTGATGCTTACACTTGTAGGACATGAGCATGCAACAGTTTAGTCAGGTCATTGCTGTGTCCGAGAGCCAGTTCGCCGCCTCCTATGTCGAGGACTCCCAGCCTCCCATCGACAACCAGATGCCTCCTGATTCAGATGTTTTCGAGGTGTCTCCTATGGTTCCACCATTTGTGGCTACATCATTTGTGCTGGCTCAGCCAATGCTATAGCTCAAAAGGCAGCCACCAAGGAAAAGAAGGAGGGCAAGGGGAACTCAATGAAATGACAGTCGTTTCTGTCAACGTTCGTGCTTAAAAAAGGTGTGTAATACCAGTCAGTGGGGTGAGGACTGACAAGGGCTTCAAGGAGGTGCACTTGAACGCTATTGCTAAACAGGTGTTTGAGTTTTGCGAGAAGGAGATCACCTCGACCCAAGTCTACAACCACCTTAGGAACCGGAGAGCAAGGTGGATCACTATGTACAAGCTTAGAGACCTGAGCATCGCTTCATGGGATTAGGAAACCTGCTTGATCCTTTTGGAGGTAGAGCAGTACCAAAGCCACACAATGGTTAGCTCACGAACCACCACCAGATGCAACAGATCTTCTCCTTCGGGATGGCAACCGACAAGCATGCCTTGGGCTCCAGTCAGTCGCTCGGTTCTCCTATGCCCGAGTATCCATACAACCAGGAATCATAGAATATCGTCCTTGATGGTCCAGACAAGGATGGTGACCACGTTCGTGTGCTTGCTATTGTTTTTTATTTTCCCCTTTTCACCCATTTTCTTTGTTTGTTTCTCTATTTTTACTGGTTTTTTCTTCATTTTTCTTCGGTTTTGTTGTCTCTTTTTGGTTTTCATCTGTTTTCTTTTGTTCAACTAAAAAATATTTTTTATAGTATATTTATTTAGAATATTCTAAAGTATAAATGAAAGTACAAAAAAGGAAAACAGAAAACATGAAAAAGGAATAAAACTAAACGAGGATGTAGCCTACCCGCGCATGGACCGGCCCATCTAACGCCTCGCTTCAGGCGAGTCTTCCTCCGGACTCGCTAGAAGCGACGTATAGACGGCATTTCCGAAATGGTGCCTGTAGCGCCCGTTACAGGCTTAACCGTACAGGGCGCACACCCCCTTTCTGCACGCAGGGCCGGTCCATGGTACTTTCTTTTATCTGTTTAAAGATGCAACAACACAGCGTGTACGGTGAATCGAACATGCGATCTCCTGGCTCAATGTTCGTTGACACAACCAACCAGCCAACCACCTTGACGTGTGTACTTATCGCTTTTCTATTCTTATAATCTTCCTTTTTTCTTTTTTTTGCTGCAATGGTTTTTGTTGGGTTTTTTTTCTATTATTTTTTCAAATGTTTTTTGCTAATTTTTTTAAAATACATGAATTTCCTTCTCAAATTTGTGAACTTTTTTGAATTCAATTACTTTTTTAAAATTTAATGAACTTTTTCAAATTTGATGAACTTTTTTTCAAATTCAATGAACTTTTTACAACTTTGATGAACTTTTTTTCAAGTTCGATGAACTTTTTACAACTTTGATGAACTTTTTTTAAAAAATGGATGCAAGTTTTTTCAAAATCGATGAACTTTTTCAATTTCGAAGACCTTTTTTCAAATTCGAAGAACTTGTTTCAAATCCAATGTTTTTTAAATCAGTGAAATTTTTGAAAAAATTGTGAACTTTTTTTAAATCGATTTACTTTTTGCAAAGTTAGTGAACTTTTTTTAAAGAATCTATGAACTTTTTTCAAATTTGTGAACCTTTTGAAAATAGATGACCTTTTTTCATTTTTTAGGAAAATTTTGAATACATGAACTTTTTTCTATTTCGTGATGTTTTCTGAAACCTGTGGACATTTGTTCAATTTTTTTTCAAAAGGAATCACATTTTTCTATATAGCGCGGATAGGGTTTAGTTCTTAAAAAATTTGCGTTACAATCTTTCACGTGGGCATAGTTGGTCCAGTGGTTAGCCGAGCATGCACTACATCTACTCCCTCTGTTTCTAATTATTTGTCTTTTTAGAGATTTCAAATGGACTACCACATACGGATGTATATAGACATATTTTAGAGTGTAGATTCACTCATTTTGCTCCGTATGTAGTCACTTGTTGAAATATCTAGAAAGACAAATATTTAGGAACGGAGGGAGTAGTTGGCACGGGTTCGAGTCCTCCAAGAGGGAGTTTTCAAGGTGGACTTTTTGCGCCCTAAATACATCGCCCTAAATACATTTTTGACAGTGCCCTGCGTGTTCTTGGGCCGGCCAAACCGAGAGATCCTCCAATATAGCGACCGAGAGATCCTATTGGACGCCCACGTTTGTCCAACAGTTGAGCTTTCGCAGAAGGGCGCACTAACGGGCCGGCCCATTCGAAGCCGTCCTACGCAAAATTTCATCGAAAAATGTAAATGCTAGCGCATGGATTCAAACTACAGACGTCACGCTACAATGCACCGCTGGCAGCCAGTCGAGCTGGCAACTGTGACTGGGTAAAATGCAGCGCTAACTTATAAGTAATAGCTACAACGACAGATTCATTGTTGTGTTGAAAAATTTCAACATTTCTTGGAAAAAATGTGAACAAGTTTTTCTAAAAAAAGGAATAATGTTTGAAAAAGTGAACAAATTCAGAATTCGAACAAAACTTTTAAATCACGAACAATTGTGGAAAGGTGAGCAAAAAATTGAAAAAAAACAATTCCTAATATGCGGTAACCAATTTTTATACATTGAACCTTTTTGCAGTATACCACGACCAATATTAAAATATACATTGAACATTTTTGTCTCATATGCTGAATTTTTTTATAAAAACACACTGAATATTTTGTGACATACACTCAACACTTTTTAATAGCAAATTGAACATTTTCAGAAAAATGTTAAACATTAATATAGGGGTGAACCTTTTCATAAAATATACAATAATCATTATGTTTATAAAAAGGCAATGCACTTGGTATAATACACACGAAAAAAGAAAGAAAAAGAACAAAACGAAAAAGGAAAAGAAATAGAAACAGAAACAGAAAAAGGGGGGAAATGAGAAGAAGAAGCTGAGCGACTGTGGGCTTGCTCAACGTGGGGCGTGGAAGGCTCGTCCTCAGGAGAAGTGGTTGGGATTCGAACTCCACATGTCAACGTGATTGTCCACGCACGTTAACCACTAGGACACTCGGTTCGTTGATTACTAGTGGAAAGAGAGCTCTTTTAACCATTCATACAGTACATAAATTAAACACATACTATTATTATACAGGCACTATAATTATTTTAACAAAGAAAACATAAATTTGAAGAAGCATTCATAAAAACCATGAATTGAAAGAAATAAAAAATTCAAAAAGGTTTGTACCAATTGAAAAAGTTCACGAATTTAAAAAGGTTCTTGGAATTTGAAAAATAAAATCATCAAATTTGAAAATAAGTTTGTTAGAATTTTTAAAAAGTTTATCAAATTTCAAAAAAGTGAATTTAAAAATAAGGTCTTTGAATTCTGAAAAAAATTCATCGATAAAAGTCATCGCCTTCGAACAAAGTTAATCAATTTTGAAGAAAAGTTCATCAGTTTTGAATAAATTCATGAATTTGAAGAAAAAGTCCAATCATTTAGAGAAAAAGAGACAAAACCGTTCCAAGAGAAAAGAAAAATAAAAACAATCGATCAAACGAAACTGTTCCAGGAAAAAAAGAACAAAGAAGAAAAGTAATAAAAAGCTATAACTAACACAAAATTGAGGTGGCTTAGTTGGTTCGAGCAGCATTATGTTAGCTTTGAGGTCATATTTCGAATCATGTCCACGCATTTACGAAATCCTATTTGACGCATTTTGCGTTAAAGTGTTGGCTTTTCGTGCAAGCGATCAGCTGAAGCGACGCCGTAAGCCGGGCCCGTTTGCTTCCACAGCGTACCTACAACCTCATCCGGTTTTGAGAAACTTCTATAAGGTTTTTTGTTTCTTTTTCTTTTCGTTTTTTCATTTATGTATATTTTTTGTTTTTCAAGTTTATTTTAGTTTCGCAAAAAAATGAAATTTAAAAAAATGTGCGTATTTTAAAAATAATCAATAATATAAATGATTGGGTTTCCAAATTTTCTTCATAAATTGAAAAAATATTTGTACTTTAAAAAAATTGTTCCTTTCTCAAGTTTATTATTTAAAATACAAATGTTCGGAAAATTTTAGAAATATTCTTGATTATTAAAATTATCAAAATTCAATAAAGGTCGTGCTTAAAAGTTTTGTTTATAAATTCCAAAAAATGTTCGCGTTCTAGAAAAATTGTTTCGAATGACTCTTCTAAAAAAATTCACAATATTTCCAAAAATGTTTGGGATTTCAAAAATTCCCGTTTTAGGAAATTGTTTTGAAATTTTAAAAAAGTTATGTTTTCATTTTTTTTGGAGTTTAAAAAGGTTCGGTTACGAAAATTGTTCAAAAATTTCAAAAAATATTGGAGTTTTTATATATTTTTTGGGAGTTTATAAAAATTTCACGTCTGCCTATTGTGTGTTGAAATTTCAAAAAATGTTCCAATTTTTTTTAAAAAAGTGTTCATGATTTTGAAAGATGTTTCTGCTTTTAAAAAATGTTCTAGTTTTATAAGAAAAATCAAAAATTTGAAAAGTGTTGGTGCTTCACAAAACAGTTAGTTTTTTTTAGAAAAAATTGCATTAAAAATTCCGAAAATAATTCAGATCTGCGTTGTGTATTGGTTCTTAAAGATTGACGCAGCTGACTAATCAGTAACGCTCGCTAGCTTAGCCGGTTGTTGCGCGTGGTCTATAGCACGAGATCCATGGTTTTGGAGCTACAATAAAGGGTCGCTGGCGGTCATGGGCCGGCCCTGTTGGAGACCTGCTTGTGCTCGACGGAGACACTTTGCCGCAAATAGTTGAATATAGGAGGTCCCCCACCGGCTCCTACAGAACCAAATAAGGATTGTCGATAAGATCTGCCTGCGCGCTAGGGAAGAAGACACTGAGCAGGCGCGAGTTTGGGCTGGCCCAGGTGTGGGGCACGGCCCGCTTTTTGTTTCGTTTCATTTCCTTTTGTTTTTTGCTTTGTTTTTTGTTTTTTATCTCTTTGCTTCCTTAAAAAAGTCTTCTTTAAGTTAATATTTTTAAAATGTACGCCAATGTAAAAAATGTTCAAAAATGCAAAACAAATATTCATGAATTTAGAAAAATGTTCACAATTTATAGAAAATATTCCCTGTGAGCTCGATTTTTTTGGAGCTACAGTACTGGGTCGCGGGTGGTCATGGGCTGGCCAAGTTGGAGACCTGCCTGTGCTCGATGAAGACTCTTTGCCGCAAAGAGCTGAATATAGGAGGTCCGGCACTCGCTCCTGCAGAACCAAATAGTGATTGCCAATAAGATATGCTTGCGCGCTGGGAAAGAAGGCAGTGAGTAGGCGCGAGTTTGGGCCAGCCCAGGTGTGGGGCACGGCTCCCTTTTGTTTCATTTTCTTTTGTTTTTTTGCTTTGCTTTTATTTTTTTGTCTTCTTGCTTCCTTAAGAATGTTTTCTTTAAGTTAAGAATTTAAAAATGTCCGCAATTGTAAAAAATGTTCACAAATGCAAAACAAATGTTCATGAATCTAGAAAAATGTTCATAATTTATAGAAAAATGAATAATTTTTAAAGTTGGGTGAAATGTTTTTGTATTTTGATGAACAAAATTTGAATATTTGATGATAATTTTCTTAATTTCGATGAATTTTTTTTGTATTGGATGATAAAAATTAAATTATATGTGAACTTTTTGGAATTGTATGAACATTATTTTAAAACCCAACAACATTTTTTAATATGACTATTTTTAATGATAAATAGGTTTTGAATTCGAGAATTTTTTAATTCAATTAATAACTTTTCATGTGTTGAACAAAAAAATCGTGAACATTTTTTAATATGTGAACTTTTTTGGATTTTAAGAAAAAAATGTTCGAATTTAAAAAATGTTCACAGACTTGAAGTTTTTCTCAGAAATCAGAAAATGCTCGTGAATTTGGAAAAGCGAAAAAGGAATGAAAAAGAAAATGAAAATTAAAACTAAAAGAGAATTGAAAAATACGCAAAAAGAACAGAAAAAAATCGGTTCAGGAAACGATGGCTGGCCCAAATGTTCGCAGCGCGCGCTCTCTTCCTATGTTGCGACCCGCGCGCCAAATAGGAGTTCCGTAGAGGTGCCCGTCGGTTGACAGCGCCGTTGAGCCCTCTCACGCGGCAGCTGCGTGAACATATTTTTTCTTTTCTGTGCGAACTGCTTTGACTGCTTGCTCCGCGCCTGCGCCTATGACCCGTGTGACTCGAGCACGCCGGCTGTGTCCACATCGGCCGATGCAGTGACGTAGTGCTGTGGTCGAGGATGTCCGAACTCAATGCATGCGCCATGGCTTTGCTGTGCTCGACTTTTTTTAGAACGAAGACGCTAGGTGCGTCCGGCTTTATAAATTAATAAAGCCCACAACAGAGGCAGCGTATCAGTCAAGTCACCTTACATAACACCGTAGTGCTCAAGCCATACAAACGCTAAGAGTTTGGGGTTTAACGGCCAAAAGAGCGCGGGCCAAGAGTTACATGGCGCGGAGGCCAGATCACTGAGCACGCAGGCTCACACATGAACAAAAGGGCCACTTCAAGTCAGTAGCCAAAACATACACCTGGCGCAGACGGTCTTGAGCTTGCTTCATCTTCTCAGCATCCTTGCGCCTCGACAACGGACTCCACTGCTGCAAGAATAGGTTGCATTTGTAGATGATATTAGCCGGGTGAGTCGGGAAGATCCCCTCGATAGCTATTTTGTTCCTAGTTAACCACAGCGCCCAGAACAGTGCCCCAACACAACTCCACAACATACAATTCTTGCTCCCCTGGACCGAGTTAAGGATAGTCGCAAGATCGCTGGATGACCTCGGGTCCCAGGAAACGCCAGCCGCGGTCCAGACCGCGCTCCAGGCAAACCTGGCCAGCGGGCACCGAAAGAATACATGGTTCGCGTCCTCAGCCACGTTACAGATCGCACACATGCCGGTCGACGGCCCTTGCCTTTTAGCCGCGTTTTCAGAGGTGGGCAATCTGTTCCTGAACAGCTGCCAGAAAAACACGTTGATTTTGAGCGGGAGGCGCGCTTTCCATAGCCCCTTCGCCATTGGCAGGGTCGGCCCCCTAGCAGAGTTTACAGTATAGGGATTTGATCGAAAACTTGCCGGACGCGGTGAGAGCCCAGGTCACCGAGTCCGCGGTTGTGGACAACACAACCGGGCTTATTAGCGCAAGCATCGTCACAAAGTTTGCCTGTTCGTGACCGTTAAGCTCCCGGTGGAAGTAGATCGCCGGGGGGGGGGGGGTGTGGCCAGGGCCGAGGCCATGGACAGGTTCGAGTCTACGGCAAGAGCATATAAGTCCTGGAATTCCGACCAGAGAGGTTGGGAACCGACCCAAAAATCGAGCCAAAACCTGGCCGATCTGCCGTCTCCAATGGTAAACTTAGCCCCCATGGCAAAAGCAGGGAGGATGGCTTGTAGGTCGTTCCAGAAAGGTGAGCCCCTAGCTGCACCTTCGAAGAAATTCCCGTTCGGGAAGTACTTGGCACACAACAGGTTGACCCACAGGCCGGTCGCCCCTTGGGATATCTTCCAAATCCATTTGCACATAAGTGCAATGTTGAGGATTTTAGTGTTAGTGATCCCAAGGCCCCCCAACTCCTTGGGGCGACAGACCGCGGCCCATTTTACCATGCGATATTTGCGCTTCGGGCCCGAACCTTCCCAGAAAAAACGCGATCGGGGCGTGTCCATTTTGGCGTGAACACCCTCTGCCAGGAGGAAGAGGCCCATCGCAAACTAGGGTAGGGAGGATAGGCTCGAGTTCGTGAGCACTAGCCTAGCCGTGGAGGAGAAATTTTTGCCCCTCCACGGGCAAACCCGACCCCCCACCTTGGTCCATAGCGTTGATTACCGAGACTTTGTTACAAGCCGTAGACTGTGGTAGTGTTGATTACTCTCGCATCCAGAAACAAGAACTCAGGCTCTCACGGGCGCTCCTCAGATTTTAGAGCTTCTCGGCCGTCCATCGATCTCCTGATGCGTTTCCGGTCATTGGATCTCGGGTTTGGCTCACGTGAGGCGTCGGATATTTACCAGATCGCCGTGAGCCGTTAGATAAAATTGCAATGCCACCGCGTGTAAACTAGATGGCTGCGAAGGGCATTTTCGTCATTTCCCATGGTTGAAAAAATATCCAATCGCCACATGGGTGTGACCTAGCCATCGCTCCTCCACATTCGCTCGTCCCACCTCCTCCTACCCCTCTCTCGATCTCATCTGCCTCGCATGCCGCCTCCGCTCGCCCTCGCGCCGCCGCCTCGCCTCTCTCTTCCCTCCAAACCCTAGAACCTCACCCGCGCCTCCCAGCCCCGTCGCCGTCCAGGTCCATCCCCATGCCGTCATCGTCTTCTCGCCCAGCCGGCCGCCGCCGCACCGCACGCTCGTGCGCAGGGGTGAGAAGGGGAACCACCGCCCGCTCCCGGAGCGCGAGGAGGACGTGGTGATGCAGCACCCAGATCCACGGTGGCATCGACGCGCCGTCGTCGACCTGAGCCGCCACTGTCCTCGAGGTCGGCCATGGAGGGGGGTCCGACCCAGCTGCAGCCGTGGACGGAGACACCCCAAACCCTAGCATTGCTGCTGTTGGTCAAGGTGCTATTGGCCCCTCCCCTCCCCTCATGCTGTTGCTATTTTTGGCCCCTCCCCTCTCCTCATGTTGCTGCTGCTTTTTGGTCACACAGGTGCACGCACGCGTCCAGCAGCGAACCCTAGCCTCGGACGACAGCAGCTGCCATCACCAATGACGGCAACGACAGGGGGTGAATTGGTTCTGCAGGTCAACCCCTTTTCTCCTCCTCCTTTCCACTCCTCTTGTCTGGTGCTTATGTGGGGCTCCAGTAGTTTTTTGGACGTGTTGGCTGGTCGGATGCGGTAATTTTTTTGGATGCATTAGCTACTCGAGCCTGGATATGGTCAGTTTCCTTTGGTGAAATTAGGGGATATGCTTGGGTCCCTCGGTTTTTTGTTGCTTTGCCGGAGGCTCGGCCGCATGCATAGATTATTCGTGTCAGTTTTTTGTTGCCTTTCTGTATTTGTCTGGTGCTTATGGGTTTGGTGTGGGCTGCCGTAGTTGGATTCTATTGGTTTAAGATATTTCACTGGTTTGACTATTGGTTTGGGTTAGTCCTAGATTTAGGTGTTTCTCTTGATGATTAATTGTTGGATTACATTAGGTTAGAATATGACGCAGATTTGTTGCCATTCGGGGTTAGTCCCAGATTTATGTGTTTCTCTTGATGATTAATTATTGGATTACATTAGGTTAGAATATGACGCAGATTTGTTGCCATTCGGGTTAGTCCCTGCTTTAGTTCTTTGTCTTAAGGATTATTTGCATGAATCACATGCCTGGTTAATTTTACGGATTGTACCTTTCGTGGTTGCTGTTCAGTGGGTTTAGGAGCCATTCGTAGGTGCTTGATTGGAGCTTGTTAGGTGAAGGTGATGAGATGGATCGTGCATGGGCTCTGTTCTTGGAAATTGTCTGCCTGAATGGATTGGTTAACCCAATCTCTTCCTGGTCCGTTTATCTTCGGGGTTGGACATCTGACAAGTTGGTTGGGGAAATATAAGACAATATGTGTTGCTGTGGGTGTGGTTCTGACGTTCTTTGAATCAATGTACTATTTTCAGGGGCTAGATTTGTTTGTAATCGATTGGGCCTTGCAAAAGAGAGGTGGGGGAACAGGTTATTCGTGGGCTTCTGTTGTTGGATTCTTAGATGGTGTCATTGTTGATTTGTTTTCATTGGTTTGTGGGTGCAGTTGTTTGTATTAGAGTGTTGTCCTCAAGTGCTAGATTAATTTGGTCCTTGCTTAGCAATGTAATCACAGGAATGGATAGGTCACATGGTTGATTAGAAAAAGAGCACTGGGTTAGTCTCTGATTTGGTTCTTTGTCTTTAGGATTCACTGCACGCTGAATTATGTAAGGCTAAAATGTGTCCCAAATTTGTTGGTTTGAGTGTTTGGCTTGAGGGTTGATTGTTGGCCTGGGTTGGTCTCTGATTTAGTTCTTTAGCTTAAGGATTGATTGCATGGCTGGTTAGTATAATGAAGATTAATTGTTGGTCTGGGTTAGTCTCTGATTTCGTTCTTTGCCTCAAGGATTAATTATATTGTCCTGTTATTCTTGAAGGTTAACAGTGGTGATGGATAGTGTTAGTCGTGAGCTATTTCTAGGCTAGAAATTATTTCTTTTCTTATGAAGGTTAATTGTATTCACAACATCATATTTCGGAAACGAGCGGTTATGAATTTGTTTAGTGTCAGGAGTGCAGTGGACTATGATCAATTAAGACAAATCTATGGACAATCGTTACAAATGTGACTATTTCATTGCCTGCAAATTTAGTACTTACTCTTATTTCCAGGATTGTTGGTCGGTTCAATTGCTATTTATTGTGCAAGGACCCTCTTTTGCTGGCCTCGGTCTTCTGCACTGTGTACCCTCTTTTGTTGGCATCAGCCTTTTGGATGTTTTGCCAGTGTGTGTGTGCTCTTGGTATAATGATGCGATGAACTAATTGATCCTACTTAGAACATTTGATATAGTCTTCTTCCACGAATAATAAATCATGCATGTGTGGCAGGGTGAAGGGGGACAGGAGTTAGGATCACTATTTACCCTTATTGTCGCTATTACATGTGGTGTGTCTTTCTTTGATGTGTGTGTTGGCATGCTGCCTTTGATTATATTTGGGTATGTACAATATGTTATGTGCTTATCATGATTGCTAAACCATGGCATGCTCTGATTAGTCTTTGCATTTTTTCGCATTTTCTATTTGTTGTAGATAACATTCAATGCACTATCTGAACTGCGTCCGCGTAACTCGCTCTGGCATACCCTGTGTGTGCATATCACGTCTGTGGCATCACCGTGGTGGAACCGAAAATGGACCTATCAAGGAGATGGATGTGGTTATACTAGATGCAGGTACATGTATTCTTTGATCTGGTTTCCTGTCTTTCTTGTCCTGTTATTTAATGTTTGGTTATCTCTCCTCTGTTGAACCATACTCTTTTCCTCGCAGGGCAACCATATGTATGCAGAGATGCCTGAGAAATTTCTTAACCAACACTACAAAAAAAAGACACATCCGTGACATTTTGGGTCGAACGAAATATTTTTCTGTCATACTTATGACACTTCTATGACGATAATTGTGACAAAACCAGGTATCATCACAGATGTGGTGGGCTCCTACTTCTATGACAAAAAAATCATGACAGAAAATGGGCTTTTCGTCCTGGGCGGGTCGAAGACGCAGCTGCATGACATTCTTTGGGCCGTCCATGATGGAAAAAACCGTGGTAGAAGCGAGGGCGAGGAAAATATCGGGGTGTTCCCGGTTACGATGGGTGGTCGGGGCCGAGCGATGCATGGAGGTTTGCGCGTTTCTCTCGTACACGCACGCGCGTGGGTGCGAGGCGTTGGGCTCTAACTGAACCCGAGCGAGGCGTTCGCCTAGTGAACCCGAGCGATTGCACTGCAGGCTACGCGTTACTGAACCCGAGCGATCGATCGATGGCTGTTAACTGAACCCGATCAAGCGATTCCTTCGCTACTGCTGCTAACTGAAGCCGATCGATGCTGCCACTGGATGAACAGTGAGCGTTGCTGGGGGGGGTTTGGATGAACAGTTCCCGGTGGGGGTGGATGAACAGGACCCTGTGGTGTTGCCTCTGGATGAACAGGACCCCGATCGATCGAGCCGGTTGGGGCTGGATGAACAGGACCCCGTGGAGGGCTCGATGAACAGGACGACCCCGTGGAGGGCTAGATGAACAGTAGACGATGGAGGGGTGGATGAACAGTAGCCCATGGAGGGCTGGTTGAACAGGAGCCCGTGGAGAGGGCTGGTTGAACAGTAACCGGTGGAGTAGCGCGCGATGGAGGCTGGATGAACAGGAGCCCGTGGATGAACAGTCGCAGGTGGAGGCTGGAGGAGGTCGACGGTGGATGAACAGTAGCCCGTGGAGGCTGGAGGGGGTCGACGGTGGAGATGAACAGTATCCCGTGGAGTCCCGTTTTGCGGTACGCCACACCCCTCTCGATAAACAGGACCCCCGTTTCTACCGTAGCGCTCCAACACATGTCCGTTTCCTCCGTTTTGCGGTATGCCACACCCCTCCTGATCAACAGGACCCCGTTTCGACCGTAGGAGGTCCGTTTCCTCCGTTTTCGGTACGCCAGACCCCTCCCGATGAACAGGATCCCGTTTCGAACGCGGCCGGTCGAACACACGGCCGTTTCCTCCGTTGTGCGGTACGCCAGGCCTCATTTCCATCGGCTGTTCCGTCCAAGCCGGTTGGCTCCCACGCGTTCCGTTGCCTCCCGATGAACACGAAGTATTCCGTTGCCTCCCCATGAACACGACGACGACGCAGTTTCTCCGTTCCGACCCAGCCATGTACACGAGCCCTGGCCGTACGTATGCGCGAGTAGGCATTCGAGACCCCGCCCGTATGTACGTACGTGGCCGTATTTTCTTTCTTGCACCCTGGCCGTTGTACGTATGTGTACATGCTACGTGCGCGCCTCTACTACGACACGTGCGCGCCTCTACATCGACCAGTATGTACGTACACGTTCGCGACCAGAATGACAATGCTACGTATGCTTTGACTAGGTGGGTCCCGACTGTCAGCCACTTCCTTGCGTGCGAAGATGTAGCTGGTGGGTCCGAGCAGTCAGGGGGGTGAATCATTTTTTTGCCCGAACGCAATTCCTTGCGTGCGAAGATGTAGCTGGTGGGTCCCAGCAGTCAGGGGGAAATGTTTTTTTTTGCGAAATACGGTGGCCCGTCCGATGGGTCCCCGCTGTCAGGTGGAGGAATAATTATTTTGCGCGTAATAAGGAGGCACTTCCTTGCGGCTGCCATGGACCCAGCTGTCAGCCTCTCCACATACAGTACTCTTCCGATGGAAGTCGGTCGTTGACCACATTGACCACGCCGCGCCGAGAGCACCACGGCGGTGGATGACGGCGAGGCCTAGGAAGGGGACGACGCGGACCCGGGGAAGACACGGCAGTGGAAGCCCGTGAGGAGAGGAGTACGAGGGTTCACTGGTTCGGTTGCGGTGTGAGGCTGCCGTCGCCGCAGAATAACAGGGGGTGTGGGTGAGTAGAGGGATGGCCTGGCCAGCGGTGGGAGTAGTAGGGGGCGGTGAGGCCTCCGCGGCATCATAGCCGGCCATGGGAGGCAGGAGCACGCGACACGACCGGCACTGCTTTGGGCGGCTGGAGCAAGAAGCCCAGAGGTTGAAGAAGCACTACGGTCGTTGGATGGACATCGTACGGTCACTGCAGCTAGAATCATTTATATTGACTAAGTTGACAAAGCCCTTGGTACGCGTCAACTTAGTAGGCCCACAGGTCAGCCTCCGAAACGGTGCGGCCCAAATGTCAGGGGGAGGAATCATTTTTTGGGCGGCTGAAGCAAGAATATCCGAGATTGAAGAAGAAGCACGACATCCGTTGGATGGACATCCAACGACCAGAGCTGCCAGAACCGTGTGTTGTTGACAAATCCTTGCATACGCGTCAACTTAGTTTTTTTGTGGACGCGTCAACTTAGAAGGCCCACAAGTGTGTGGCAGAGAACATATAGCCCATGTGCGATTTGTAAGACTGTACAGTCCATTTTTTTAATTCTAATGGAATTTACTACAGCCCATTTACAGTTTGTTAAAAGTACATCCCATTTTCTAGCTAGGACAACGATTAATAATTTCAACCAACCGCTCAAAACAGAATTCAAAAAAAATTCCCACATTTTTATGGGATCCGAAATATTTTTATCCAAAATTTCTAGTCAGATTAAATATAATTTCAAAAAAAGTTGTATTACGTTAAAATCCAACGAAATATTGCGCGCGCAACAAGTAATGAAATTAAAATTTTCAAATTCCAAAAATAATATATTTTTAAAACTAATTACGTGTTTGGTGCATTGTTTTATAGTTACTACCCAGTTATTGTAATTACATCCCATTTATTATTTAAAGTCCATTTTCTTGTTAAGCCTAATGCATACCTCCTAGGAAAGTTTGCAGCCCAGCGGGGCGGAGAATAACAAGTTGACCCGGATATTGTGTACAACTGTCGGCCCAGTTGCATTGCTGATGTTGAAAAAAAGGTTTGTGTAGTACAGTACAACCTAACATGGCTACTCAGCCCACATTCAGCTATGCCGGAAAGGCCCAAATAAGGCTTCTGTACAACTTTTTGAAGTCACTGAGCTCAATTAATAACTTAAGAAAAAAGTTAGATTACAGTGGAACCTAATTAAAAGCTGTCATGAGCAAAGAAATAATTCAACGGGTCCCACTTGTGCGTGCGTGCGCGTGTGTGTGTGTGTGAGAGAGAGACCCATCGGTCGATGCTCGTAAATACATCTTTCAGCCATATGCATTGCTGATGCTCAGTAAAAACTTATATAGTTGACACAATCATATAGAACATCATAGCACACTGAACTTGCATACAAAAATTTCACGCAGGCGGCACAATCAGGATGGAAGCGGTGGATCGCTATGGGTAGGGCTAGGTTGAAACCAACGAACTCGTACATAACGGTTCATCGTCTTTATCAATGACGGGGAAATATCTTGAATGTTGTGCAAAGAAAACAGACAGACAACACAATAAGTTCTGCTAGCACATTAAGTTGACGTACAACCCTTTCTAAAAAAAGTTCAGGTACAAAATTAGAACATGTCACAATCAAATGTACTGGCACATCAGTGCTTCACACCCATAGCTCGGATTTAACTAGTATCTGACAAGATTCAGTTGTTACCTCAAATTAGAGCACATCCAGGCAGCCAGCCCTGCCTCTTCTCCCAAAGAAGCAGTGGCCTCCTCCGCGCGATGGAGTAGGCCCTGTGCCATCCATCGTTCCGAGCAACACGGGGAAAGTCTGACGTTGACTCCTGTAATGGACGTCGTCGACGGACCCTGGCACCAGCGGCGGCGGCAGGACTTCGGTTGATGGATTGACCACTTCTTCGACATGCACGAACACTCGATACAGGTACATCCCTAACGTGGTCCGCGGCGGCCTTGGTGGCGACGAATAGTACAACCCCGGTTCCTGCACCGGTATCTCAACACCAATCACCTTCGGTATGGTGGACGGCTTCTTCATCCATGCCATAACCGTCAGAGCCCAGCTGTCTGGAGGAACAAACATACTTACAAGCTCACCTCCAAGGTCATTGATAAGTTCATTCATGGACTCGCTGTTCCAAGCATGTCGAGGTATGCCGTGGAAGGTAAGCTTTGTTAAAAACTCAAGCTCAGAGGGCACCGAGCCCCATCCTGGGTGCCACCGATCAAAGCTCACTAGCGCGCCATCGCAGAACAAACGCCGGGAAGATTCGAACACACGACTGCAGTCGAAAGTTGTCCGGAACCGGACGAAGAAATCAGCCAGTGGCGGATAGACTTCGACGAGCAAGTTACTTATTTGGATGCCGTGCGCAATCCCAAGAGCTTTGACAAGGTCGTCCGGCGAGACGGGAGGCCGGTCGCTGTTGATGGTTACCATCAGCACTTCGCTGGCAAACTGGTCGTCAAGCGCCGCCATGCCACTGTTGAGCGACAGCACGCAACGACCGAAGGCAGGACGGACCTCAGGATCTCCGGCTCGGAGATCCGCGTTGACCGGTGACATGATAGTGCGCTTGAGTACAGGGAGTACAGGAGAGGGATTTGGGGGAACTGGAGTAGGAATCGAGATTCTAGAGGTGGGCGAGGGGCGGGAGATTTGGGATGAAAAGGTAGCTCGAATTTCGAACATGCGCCAATATGCTCTCGGCGCGCAAGCGCACGAAAACACTGGTGGCACCCACATGTCAGCCTAAGAGTCCTTATTCTTTCTTTTTGGAGAGCCCGGCCTTTTTTTAGGATATTTTGAGAGCCCAGCCTGAGAGTCATAATTGACCTGTTTGGCATTGCGTTACTACTCGGCCCATATTCAAAGACACCTCACTGACCCAAACAAGTGTACATCATCGAAAAGACACTGAGCTCAAATTATATAACTTGAAAAAAGGAGATACACTCTGAACACTGGAGAATGGTGATGCCCTCATTTAGCCCACCAGTAGTTCGAGACAATAAACAGTTCGAAAAACCGATATATACAACATTCAAACACTGACTAGTGACTTCTACTGACATAAACAGCAAGACATGATAGTTCATAAGAAGTCTTGCTACACCACCAAAACGCACCCATCTGCAACGCTCAGACTCTCGTGATCCAGACGAGAATGACATTCTAAACAGAGGAAACTATCACATAGTAAGAGTGACATAGACGAGGATGACCAAATGACAAGGAATATGCATAACAAAAGAAAGAACTACCCATCCAGAACAAGCAGCAAAGACAACAAAGTCATTCGAAGAGATGATCCAACACCATCATAATTTGCAGCCCCGCTTCAGCGACCAATGATCCGGAGACACCAGTACTCCACCCTTTCGACGCAACAGCCCAATTACCTATCAACCTGAAGGCTTGAACCACATCACTGTCTGTCGTAATTGAGACATCCAAGGATCAAAGTTAATCTGGATGCCTTTGTCATTCTCACCTTCTTTTGGCTGCAGGCTGTATCGTTGACAATCAGGGGAGTTTGCTCCCGAACTCCTAGGGCTCGCCGTGTAGACGCAGTTTTCCATAGCAAACAGAGCCTCTCTACCATCAAGGTCCTTGCCAACCTGGTTAATCGGATAATTGAGTCCGAGAAACAGAGAGTGTGAACCAAGGCTGTTTACCCGCCTCCAACTAAAAAATCCTGAAGGCCCCAACAAGCTGGTATCCTGCTCATAGACGTAACAGCCACTGTCCGGATACTCACGTATTTCACGGTGCTTGTATACAGTGGGTTTTTTGCATTATAACTTTTCCGGCTCATGTGTCCGAATGATCATAAGTCTTTCGCGGTCGTCTGATCGAGCGAGGAACCAGTGTGCTTCCCTGTTTTTGGCAAAGGCGGTGTGATTACAAAGGGCAGTAACTGTAGGGACACTGCATCATATCAAAAAGGACAGGCATTGTTAATGTAGGATCAGCATTGTTCAGAGTATGAGTAGGATAATGCAAGAAACAACATTGATATGTCCCTGTTGGAACTGGGAGGAAAATACAGGGAAATGTATACTGGGTTCGAAAATATAGAATTGCCATGCATGGTTATGCTCATGTTATCTCGCAATCGATTCTTCACAGGAAACTACCATGTCATGCATGTTATGTAATCATGTTATGTCCTCACAAACAAATTCTTCAAGGTAACTAACAGACCATGCATTGTTATATACTCGTGTTCTGTGGGCAAAATTTTTGTGAGGATATTATTCTAGCCATTGATTGCTGAAGGGCGAATATAGGTATGTACACATGGTAAGCATTACAGGATTTCACTACTTCCAAATATAGAGTTCTCCATATGCACATTTACTTCCCTAATGTATGGTTAGATGAAACCAACAGTGTGGTGCATGTTTCTACATCATGAAAATGAGGAAACTAACATGGCCATTGATACACACTCATATTTAGTAGTAGTATATAGATTACTGTAAAATAAGGAGAATATCCATATATTCCTAACCGTTTGATTATTCAGGGGTACAAATTGGCTGTAATGACATGGTCACAATCGCATGAATTAACTCAATCCAAATATAGCTGATTTCGGCGTCTCTAATACATTGCCATAGTTCTACTCAAATTCCGCTGAAACAGGGATATGCCAATCATCACAAAAAGTTCAAACAGTGTCATGGCATCATCATTAACATGAGACGGAAACAACTTACACGCGCCGTCCCAACAATACGTGGTGCCATCTTCTTTGTCGATCACGTAGATGATGCCATTGTGTTCAATAGCATCACAGAAGTGTGTATCAGCTTTGACGATGATCCACCGCGAGCTGAGTTGTCTCCAGCTAAAGAAGGCACCGGCGTAAAGATAGGCGAGTCCGCGGTCGAACAAGGCAATTAGCTTGAAGTCTGCGTAGTTCGCATGTCGTGTGGGCGCTTGGCAGATTACAATCTTCGGCAAAACAAGGTCCGTCCAACTGACGTGGTAATCTAGATGACTTGGACTGCGATGGTAAAACTCTATATAATCCAACGGAGGAAGGATAATCTCATGGGAGGTCTGGAAGTTCACGAGCACCAACTTTTTACCGTCTTCTCTGAAGGCAGCCATCCAGTGGGAGTTCATGCCAACCCAGTACATACCTGCCAAGAAGTTTCGGGTGATGGTGATCAGATCGAAGTCGAGGGAAATGATGTACGGCGACCCACTACATACCTGCAAAGAAGTTTCGGCTAATGGAGATCGGATTGAAGTCGAGGGGCATCATGTACGCCTCCGTATCATGGCGAGCCAATCTCGCAAGACCAGATAGCAGCAAGCAGGGTGTCTTGAAAAGCTTAGGCCTCGCCTCGACGATGGCCGTGTGCATGTCCCTCGAGCATACAGCCAGCCGCAGGGCGCTCAACATATCCATACACGAAGAACAGAGGTCGAGGATGTCACTGGGGAGATTGCCACAATCGCGGCTCATATGGATGCTGCGCGGTTTGCGTTCGGCCATGGTGGAGTTTGGAAGGTGGGGGTTTTTGGGGGCTTGATTTACGGGGGAGAAGGCTGTAGGTGCTGGAGCGGCTAGCGAGGGAATAGTGGTACTGGGGGAGGCGAGCGAGGCGACGGTACACGGGGGCACAGTGAGATGGAGACGGAGATGGAGATGGAGTGGTGCTATGACAGACTGCATAGTGAACAGGGTGAGGCTAACTTTGGTAACCCGAACACGCCGCCTGGACTAGTGTCAGGCACAGGGTGTTGTCACTTCACTGTGAGGACCGGATGAATAGTATTTTGACCATCAAGTGTACCGCAGTTGTACTACTACTACTACTACTACTACTACTACTACTACTACTACTACTAGTAGTAGGAACATGAGTACTCCAGTACTATATAGCGGAAATACGTCTCCCGTGCTAGCATGCCTGTTCACTTCATCCTCCAGGTATCATCCATATTGTCGGCGTTTTGGGAACGGGGGTCCCCAGACTTGCCTGCCTGCGGCCCACGATGTGGATGCGCTTGCAGGCCTGTACGGCCCATCTTCATCAACAAGGCACTCAAGACCCTCGCGAGGGGCCAAGCCTCGTGAGGCGAATGACGCAAGACCTCCTTAGGAGCGGCCTCACCAGGTTGCCTCACGAAGCGGAGAGATCAAGGCAGGGCAAACCTCGCGAGGTTCTCGTGACGTGAGCCATGACGATCAAGATCAGGCGGGTGCCAGGCGGGCGCCAGCGCGCGCAGCGTCCTTGTTTCCCCTTTGGTGCTAAGGGAGCAAGCACAAACGCAGAGTACCGAGGAATCAAGCAAAGGTTTCCATATCGGTGCAACGAGACCGAGACTAGCAGGACGGCAAGACGGAGGTCACCATGGAGCCCAAGGCGGCGTCACCACCAGAGCCTTTTGCAGGCGAAGACCGCTTTTGTCAGGATAAGCTGTACTAGCTGTCCCCTTTTAAATTGGCTGTTGTTAGCTCCCTTCCCGCTCAATATTTGGGGAGAGGACCAGGGCCTATATAAGTAGAACTAGCCACCACAGTAGAGGGCAAGTTGAACTCATTCGGAGGCATCTCACCCAATCCTTAGCCACACACCAAGCACAAGAACACCTCAACCCGAGGAGGCTGTTCTTCCCCTTGTACTGTTCATCATCAGCCCAAGGGGCAATCCACCACCACCACACTGGAGTAGGGTATTACACCACAACGGTGGCCCGAACCAGTATAAATCTTGTGTCTTTTGTGTTGTGAGTTCGTCGAGTTCGTGCTTGAGATCTTAGCTACTTAGGACGCGGATTGGTAGGAGGGAAAGAACTTCGCGCGCACCCCAGAGTTCGAACCTTAAGGGTTTGCCCGGAACCCGTGATCCGACATTTGGCGCGCCAGGTAGGGGTGCGCCGTAGCTTTCCCTCCGCCACCACCGCGCTCCGCCTTTATGGCAGGCGCCCCGCTACCGACTGCCGGCGCTGACGACGGTGCCAGGGGGCTCCGAGCCCTGGCCCCCGCCCTGCGGCAGGTGCGATGGCCACCCAAGTTCAAGCTGGACATGCCGCCGGGCTACGACGGCGCGGTGGACCCGTCGGCTTTCCTGCTGGCATATGAGGAGGCCGTCCTCAAGGCCGGGGGTGACGACAAGGTCATGGCCAACTGGCTCCCCATGGCCCTCGCCGGCGAGCCGCGCGCCTGTCTGCTCAACCTCCCCGGATCCACGGTGGCGTCTTGGGAGGAGCTGCGCGGTCTCTTCGCCGCGCGCTACGCGGCACCGGCGCACCACGCGGTCGCGGCACTGCTAGGCGGCTCTCAAGCACCGCCTTCGGATCGCCACATCAAGCCATTCCTCCACCAGATTGGTGCCGCTTCCAAGCGCTCGGGGGCTGCGCCGGGCTGGGCTGCGCCTAAGGCCGACCTCACCTTCAGCTCAGAAGACCACCCCGTCACCACCGCCGGCGCGGGCAGGCTTCCGATGCTCTGCACGCCCACCATCTGCAACATAGCCGTCACCAACACCCTCATCGACGACGGCGCCAGCCTCAACTTGCTCTCCGTGGAGGCCTTCAGCCTTATTCACGTGCCGCTCGAGCGGCTCAGCCTCAGCAAGCCTTTCTCAGGAGTTGGTGGCAGTGCCGCCCGTTCCCTGGGGCAGATCCGCCTCCCCGTCACCTTCGGCATGCGTGACAACTACCGCACCGAGCTGGTCGACTTCGACATTGCCCGCATCGGCCTCCCGTACAATGCCATCCTCGGGTACCCGGCACTGGCCCAATTCATGGCAGCGACCCATCCGGCCTACAACCTCATGAAGATGCGTGGAAGCAAGGGCGTCCTCACCATCAAGGGAGACGCCAAGGAAGCCTTGGCAGCACTCAAGCTTGCCCTCAAGACCGCCGCGGTGGCGCAGCCCGACGACGCAGGCACCTCCGAGCCCAAGGAAGCCGCACCGACCAAGAAGAAGAAGCTGTTCACCCAAGACAAGGCGGAAACCAAGCAGGTGCCGGTCGATGAGGACGTGACCTCAGGAGCCACCTTTACCATAGGTGTCGGCCTCGACCCAAGCCAAGAGGAAGCATTGGTGAAATTCTTGCGCGCAAACAAGGATATATTCGCATGGGAGCCCAATCAGCTGGTGGGGGTCCCAAGAGAGGTGATCCAGCATCACTTAAGGGTATGCCCCAATGTGCGCCCTGTCAAGCAGCGGGCGAGACGGCAGTCCACGGAGAAGCAGGCCTTCATCGTCTAGGAGACCAGCAAGTTGGAGGCAGCGGGTGCCATTCGCGAGGTTCCGTACCCCGAATGGCTGGCGAACCCCGTCGTAGTGCCGAAGAAAGGCGGGAAGGAGCGAATGTGCGTCGACTTCACCAACCTCAATAAGGCCTGCCCCCAAGATCCGTTCCCACTTCCACGGATCGACCAGATCGTCGACTCCACCATCGAGTGCGACTTGCTGTGCTTCCTGGATGCGTTCTCAGGGTATCACCAAATCAAGATGGCGGTAGAAGATGTAGAGAAGACAGCCTTCCTGACCCCGTGTGGGGTGTACTGCTACACCTGCATGCCCTTCGTACTATGCAACGCAGGCGCGACCTTCCAGCGGCTGATGCACATCGCCTTAGGGCGACAGCTCGGGAGAAACACGGAGGCCTACGTCGACGACATTGTGGTGAAGTCTCGGGAGGCAAGGACCTTGATCCAAGATCTGGAGGAGACCTTCGCGAGCCCGCGCCAGGTGAACTTGCGACTTAACCCGGAGAAGTGCGTGTTTAGTGTCCCTTCCGGCAAGCTGCTGGGATTCCTCGTGTCCCATCGTGGGATCGAGGCGAACCCGGAGAAGATCAAGGCCATTGAGGATATGAGCCCCCCGCAGACCCTCAAGGAAATGTAGAAGCTGGCTGGTCGGGTAACTACGTTGGGACGCTTCATCTCCAAGCTGGGAGAGCGCGCCCTACCCTTCTTCAAGCTGATGAAGAAGAAGGGCCCATTCCAGTGGACCCCGGAGGCCGACCGAGCTTTTCAAGACCTCAAGAGATACCTGACCAACCCTCCGGTGATGGTGGCGCCACGACCTCTCGAGCCCCTAGTACTCTACCTTGCCGCCACCCCGTACTCCGCTAGCGCGGCGCTGGTGGCAGTTCGGGAAGAGCACCGAGCCAAGGGCGCGCTGCGCCAAGCTGCAGCCGAAGTGACGCCAGATCAGGAAGGCACAACAAGAGACTTAGCAGCATCAACAGAAGACCAAGCCCGGCAGGACGACGTCGCCGAGATTCCCGCAAGCGATCAGGCATCAGGAGTTCCACCACCTCAGGAGATGCCCCAACTTCAGCAAGACACGAGCCTCACCAACGCGCCAGCCCTCGTCGAGCACCCGGTGTATTTTGTCAGCACGGTGTTGCAGGACGCGAGAGCGCGATATCCCATGCCTCAGAAGCTCCTGCTCGTGCTCTTGGTGGCCTCGCGCAAGTTGCGGCACTAACTTCCAGGGCCACCCCATCAAGGTCGTCTCAGCCTACCCATTGGAGAGAGTGCTCAGGAGCACCAACTCTGCTGGAAGGGTCGCCGAGTGGAACATCGAGCTGCAGGCATTCCAGTTGGAGTTCAGTACTACAAGGGTCATCAAGGGAGTCGCGCTCGCTGATTTTGTGGCGGAATGGACGGATGCCCCGACACTTGAAATAGGCGAAGACCGGTCCACCTCACCAGGAAGCGAGGCGCTAGACGGCTGGGTCATGTATTTCGATGGCGCCTTCGTGCACCAGGGCGTGGGGGCTGGAGCAGTACTCATCTCGCCCACTCAGGACAAGCTCTACTACGCTGTACAGCTCTGCTTCTAGCAGGGC
This sequence comes from Triticum aestivum, assembly GCF_018294505.1. Taxonomy (NCBI): domain Eukaryota; kingdom Viridiplantae; phylum Streptophyta; class Magnoliopsida; order Poales; family Poaceae; genus Triticum; species Triticum aestivum. The sequence continues at coordinate 513,265,109 of NC_057802.1, read as the reverse complement.
GAGAAGGTCTCCAACAACATCGCAAAATACGAAGGCCTCATAGCTGGCCTGAAGGCCGCGACAGCTCTGGAGGTGAAGCGCCTCACCGTTAGGGGCGACTCGTAGCTCCTCGTCAACTTCTCCAACAAGGTATACGAGCCGAAAGACGAGCATATGGAGGCATACCTCGCGGAGGTGCGCAAGATGGAGAAGCAGTTCTTGGGCCTGGAGTTGTAGCACGTGCCCCGGGGCACCAACAAGGAAGCTGACGACATCCCCTGTATTGCAAGGTGTGCAATTGAGCACGGCTCAATGCCCGACCACGGCAGAAGATATAGAAAAGATGAGTGTCATCCCCTATGCCTCGGCCATAGGGTCTATTATGTATGCCATGCTGTGTACCAGACCTGATGTAAACCTTGCCGTAAGTTTGGTAGGAAGGTACCAAAGTAATCCCGGCATGGAACACTGGACAGCGGTCAAGAATATCCTGAAGTACCTGAAGAGGACTAAGGATATGTTTCTCGTTTATGGAGGTGACGAAGAGCTCGTCGTAAAGGGTTACGTCGACGCTAGCTTCGACACAGATCTGGATGACTCGAAGTCACAAATCGGATACGTGTATATTTTGAATGGAGGAGCAGTAAACTGGTGCAGTTGCAAGCAAAGCGTCGTGGCGGGATCTACATGTGAAGCGGAGTACATGGCAGCCTCGGAGGCAGCACAGGAAGCTGTCTGGATGAAGGAGTTCATTACCGACCTAGGGGTGATTCCCAATGCGTCGGGCCCGATGACTCTCTTCTGTGACAACACTGGAGCTATTGCCCTTGCGAAGGAGCCCAGGTTTCACAGGAAGACCAGGCATATCAAGCGTCGCTTCAACTCCATTCGTGAAAGTGTTCAAAATGGAGACATAGATATTTGTAAAGTACATACGAACCTGAATGTAGCAGATCCGTTGACTAAACCTCTCCCTAGAGCAAAACATGATCAACACCAGGACGCAATGGGTGTTCGATTCATCACAATGTAACTAGATTATTGACTCTAGTGCAAGTGGGAGACTGTTGGAAATATGCCCTAGAGGCAATAATAAATGGTTATTATTATATTTCTTTGTTCATGATAATCGTCTATTGTTCATGCTATAATTGTACTGTCCGGAAATCGTAATACATGTGTGAATACATAGACCACAACGTGTCCCTAGTAAGCCTCTTGTTGACTAGCTCGTTGATCAACAGATAGTCATGGTTTCCTGACTATGGACATTGGATGTCATTGATAACGGGATCACATCATTAGGAGAATGATGTGATGGACAAGACCCAATCCTAAGCATAGCATAAAAGATCGTGTAGTTTCGTTTGCTAGAGCTTTTCCAATGTCAAGTATCTTTTCCTTAGACCATGAGATCGTGCAACTCCCGGATACCGTAGGAGTGCTTTGGGTGTGCCAAACGTCACAACGTAACTGGGTGACTATAAAGGTGCACTACGGGTATCTCCGAAAGTGTCTGTTGGGTTGGCACGGATCGAGACTGGGATTTGTCACTCCGTGTGACGGAGAGGTATCTCTGGGCCCACTCGGTAATGCATCATCATAATGAGCTCAGTGTGACTAAGGCGTTAGTCACGGGATCATGCATTGCGGTACGAGTAAAGAGACTTGCCGGTAACGAGATTGAACAAGGTATTGGGATACCGACGATCGAATCTCGGGCAAGTAACATACCGATTGACAAAGGGAATTGCATACGGGATTGATTGAATCCTCGACACCGTGGTTCATCCGATGAGATCATCGTGGAACATGTGGGAGCCAACATGGGTATCCAGATCCCGCTGTTGGTTATTGACCGGAGAGGCGTCTCGGTCATGTCTGCATGTCTCCCGAACCCGTAGGGTCTACACACTTAAGGTTCGGTGACGCTAGGGTTGTAGAGATATGTGTATGCGGAAACCTGAAAGTTGTTCGGAGTCCCGGATGAGATCCCGGACGTCACGAGAGGTTCCGGAATGGTCCGGAGGTGAAGAATTATATATAGGAAGTCAAGTTTCGGCCACCGGGAAAGTTTCGGGGGTTACCGGTATTGTACCGGGACCACCGGAAGGGTCCCGGGGGTCCACCGGGTGGGGCCACCTATCCCGGAGGGCCCCGTGGGCTGAAGTGGGAAGGGAGCCAGCCCCTAGTGGGCTGGCCGCCGCCCCCCTCCCAGGGGGCCTATATAAAGGGGGGGGAGGGAGGGCAGCAACCTACAGCCTTGGGCGCCTCCCTCTCCCCCTGTTACACCTCTCCGTCTCGCAGAAGCTCGGCGAAGCCCTGCCGAGACCCGCTACATCCACCACCACGCCGTCGTGCTGCTGGATCTCCATCAACCTCTCCTTCCCCCTTGCTGGATCAAGAAGGAGGAGACGTCGCTGCACCGTACGTGTGTTGAACGCGGAGGTGCCGTCCGTTCGGCACTCGGTCATCGGTGATTTGGATCACGGCGAGTACGACTCCGTCATCCATGTTCATTGGAACGCTTTCGCTCGCGATCTACAAGGGTATGTAGATGCACTCCTTTCCCCTCGTTGCTAGTATACTCCATACATGCATCTTGGTGAGCGTAGGAAATTTTTTAAAATTATGCTACGATTCCCAACAGTCAGGCCGAACGCGCCAACGCAGAAGTCCTGAGGGGCCTCAAGACCAGGACCTTCAAGAAGAAGCTCGAGGCCTGCGGTAGGGGCTGGCACGACGAGCTCCAGTCCGTGCGGTGGTCCATCCGCACCACGGCCACCAAGCCAACGGGCGAGACCCCGTTCTTCCTTGTCTACGGAGCCGAAGCGGTCCTCCCTCACGAGGTCAAGCATCGCTCTGCATGGGTCCTGGCGTTTGATGAAACACAGCAGGACACCACGCGGGGGATGGATCTCGTGCTGGGGGGGGGGAACGTCACCGCGAAGCCGCACTGAGGGCGACAAGGTACCAGCAGGCGTTGTGGCAATACCACTGCCGCAACATTCGCTCCAGGACGCTCGAGGCGGGCGACCTTGTCCTGAGGCGGGTCCTCTCCAGGGAAGGGCTGCACAAGCTCTCACCTATGTGGGAGGGCCCGTTCAGGGTCGTCCATGTCTCCAGGCCAGGTGCCGCGCGCCTGGAGACGCAGGACGGGGTACCCATCCAGAACGCCTGGAACATCCAGCACCTCCGGAAGTTCTACCCATGAAGCAAGGCCCAATGCCTGTGAAGAAAGGCCCAGTGCCTGTGAAGAAGGCCCGGTGCCTGTGAAGAATCACCGCCCGTGACACTCTCACGTAATAATGAGTGGGGATGTACACGCCCCAGAGTCTCAGGAGTGCCGCCCTCGGGCCTCGGGGGCTCCCTACCACGCCTAGTGGCAGCACTTAGCTCCACGCTGGTGAGAAGACTTGAAGACTAGACTAGGTGCCGAACGCGACTTTTCATTTGCTTTCCGCAGTTGGCTCGCCTTCTTTTAATCAAACTTTGCTTCAAGTGTTCCTTGCTGATTTGGTTCCGTCGCCATTTGCCGCTGTTCCCGACTCTAGTTCACCTCGCGAGGGGGCTGGGCAGGTGCCCTCGCGAGCGTTTTTCCTTCTGCGTTTTTCCTTCTCCCTGCCTTCCGTCTGCTTTCTCGCGAGGCACCCTCGTTCGAGCCCACAAGCTGGCGCATCTCTCCTAATCCGTGCCCCTCGGGTACCGTGATATGAAGCGCTGGGTCAAGGCTCGGGTGAACGATAAGTCTCCTGGCGAGCATACTAACGAATTTTTTGCAGTTCCTGAGCGACCACTAAGTATAGACGGGCACAAGGAAACAAGTGCCTCGTGAAGAGGAGGCTGCCCCGAACGCGCCAAGCTAAGTTATCTCTGCACAAAATAATGACACAACACAGAAACAACAAGCATAGTGTAATGATTGAGGAATCATAATTCGATACACGCCCCTCCGGGCCCATACTGGTTTCTTTTTTATGCAGGAAAGAAAAGAAGAACAAACCAAAAGCGGCGCTGCAGCGGTCCGCGAGGGCAGGCCCCTAGCGACGTCCCGAGCTTAGCCGGATCCCTCCTCGCGCTTCACGGAGGTGCGGCGACAAGACTACCCGCTACCGCCTTCGAAGCGAGCGCGGCGGCGTGGCGGCTGGTCGTAGCCACCGTTGCTGGAGCTGTCGCCAAGAGAAGAGCCACCATAACTGGACGAGGCGCGGCCGGCGGGCTCGCCCTCGTTGCGGCCGTCGCCGAGGCCGAGCACCTCCTCGCCATCATTCATCTCGGGGCAACACCCAGCGCGGCGACCATCTTCCCCAAACACCTTCACATAGAGGGTAGCATCACCGTCGTACTTGAAATGGAGGGTGCATCGCCTGCCCAGGCCGCGCGCGCGGGCGAACGTCTGCCAACCTCGGACCAGAGCTATGTTGCCCGCGGCGGAGACCTCAACCACGACTCAAGAGGCCCTGCTGCAGCAGCCGTCCACCTGCAGCCAGAGCCCGCCTGGACCAGAGGCTGGCAGCTCGTTGACGAGGAAGCGCGGAAGCTGAAGCCAGTTGCCAGCCGGATCCTCCAACCAGACAACGAACTCCGGCAGCACCTCTGCCGAGTGGAAGCACGGACGGGGAGGCCGCGCAACCACGACACGTCTCCCTTCATCGACGGGACTGCCGCGACCGGAGCAACCCCTGCCACGCGCAGCAGCGCTGCCCCGGGAGCGGGGGGCCGCGGCGGGAGTCGTGGTGTGCTTACGGGGACGGCCGCGTCCCCGCTTGGGCGCCAGGGAGCCGGGCCCCCCGCGAGGGGCCTTTCCCTTCTCTGCGGCGGAGAACCTCTTCGACGGTGCCATGGGAGTCGGTGGTGGAGCAAAGGAGGAAGAAGCGAGCGGAATGGGAAGAATGGGCGACGGGGGCTCCGCCCCTCCCTCATTTATAGCAGGAGAAGGCCAACCAGCGCCCCCACGATCACAGGTAATGATGGTTTTCCTTGCATGTCGTAGGGACTTGTCAAGTCGGGCAGTTGCCGAGGCAGCGTGGGGAAGCGAAGACGCCCACGTCCGATCAACCGCCACGCGTCGACCGGGGCCGTAGGCTTTTGGGGCCCACGGCGCTCCGTACTTGACCTTTGGCTTCGCCTCGAAGCCAAGCCCGAGCGCGCCTTGGGCCCGGGGGCTACTGTCGGCGTTCTGGGAACGGGGGTCCCCAGACTTGCCTGCCTGCGGCCCACGATGTGGATGCGCTTGCAGGCCTGTATGGCCCATCTTCATCAACAAGGCACTCAAGACCCTCGCGAGGGGCCAAGCCTTGCGAGGCGAATGACGCAAGACCTCCTTAGGAGCGGCCTCACCAGGTTGCCTCGCGAGGAGCGGAGAGATCAAGGCAGGGCAAACCTCGCGAGGTTCTCGTGACGTGAGCCATGACGATCAAGATCAGGCGGGCGCCAGCGCGCGTAGCGTCCTTGTTTCCCCTTTGGTGCTAAGGGAGCAAGTGCAGACGCAGAGTACCGAGGCATCAAGCAAAGGTTTCCATATCGGTGCAACAAGACCAAGACCAGCAGGACGGCAAGACGGAGGTCACCATGGACCCCAAGGCGGCGTCACCACCAGAGCCTTTTGCAGGCGAAGACCGCTTTTGTCAGGATAAGCTGTACTAGTTGTCCCCTTTCAAATTGGCCGTTGTTGGCTCCCTTCCCGCTCAATATTTGGGGAGAGGACCAGGGCCTATATAAGTAGAACTAGCCACCACAATAATGGGCAAGCTGAACTCATTCGGAGGCATCTCACCCAATCCTTAGCCACACACCAAGCACAAGAACACCTCAACCCCAGGAGGTTGTTTCCCCCTTGTACTGTTCATCATCAGCCCAAGGGGCAATCCACCACCACCACACTGGAGTAGGGTATTACACCACAACGGTGGCCCGAACCAGTATAAATCTTGTGTCTTTTGTGTTGTGAGTTCGTCGAGTTCGTGCTTGAGATCTTAGCTAGTTAGGATGCGGATCGGTAGGAGGGAAAGAACTTCGCGCGCACCCCAGAGTTCGAACCTTAAGGGTTTTGCCGGAACCCGTGATCCGACACATATTGCGAGTAGAACCAAATTCTCGTGCATGCGGAAGCGCGAAGATGGGCCTTTTCTTTTTTGATGAGGATAACCGTGTATTCCTTAACCAGAGAATGTTGTGTCTCCCACGCACGCGCCAATATCCATCTGAACCAGCTATGACACATTTTTTATCTGTTTGCATAGGTCCCACCTATCAGGAAGGATGGGCACGTACACGAACAGGTACGACTCCTCAGTCTACCCGCATAGCCTTTTCGTTTAGTTTACCTAGTCGTCTAATCAACTGCCTGCACGCCACTTCTCCCATTTACTTCTCCATCGGGAACCGATTTTCCTCGGCTTCTTCACCTCCCCTTCGTCTTCATTTGCATCCAAACCCCACTACGTTCACATTGTTTTAATCTCTTTAAATAATCATCTACTACTTCAGTTAGACTAGCCATCTAATCCTAATTCTCCAAACCATAGCCCTCCGTTCCAGCGGTTCCAAATGGCGAAAGAGATCGAGATGCAGGTTTTTAGCGTCCAACATGTCCTCGTCGAAGGCTCGTTGAGCATAGTTGCCACCGTCACCGTCCACCCAAGGGTTGTTCGGAAGTGGATCAACAATGTATCCAACTCCCTTGAAAAGGTAGAGACGAGAGTCATCGGTCTCGACGCATAGTACACGGAGCGTGCCACTGGGAAGATACAACGCGCCACCGTCCTTCAGCTGTGCCTCGAAGATGATGTTTTGGTGTACCACATCATACACGCGCCCTCCATACCAGGTGAGCTTCACGATTTCTTGTCTCAGGAGGACATATACTTCTGTGGGGCAGCCATCGAAGGGGACAAACAGAAGCTGGAGCCGTACAACCTTGATTTGAAAAGCATCTCTGACCTACAAACCATAATCAAAATTCCTGTAGAAGATTGTGATAAATAGACACCATCCCTATTCGACGTAGAAAATTTTGTGCCGGTACAAATCTTGAGAAGGGTGACAAGACGGTGGCATTAAGGTCGTCTGGATGGGAGAATTATCCCTTGACGTACGAGCGGATAAAATATGCTGCCCTCGATGCCCGCGTGAGTTTCGAGATAGCTGCAAGGTCCAAAGAGCTTGTTGCGAAGCCGTCTCCCACAGAAAATGAGAAGAAGAAGAAGAAGAAGAAGAAGAAGATAAGGCTGCACCAGTAGCAGGGCATTATGGATGCATGTACTATTTCCTCTCTTGTAAAAAAAATTATTCCCTCTCGGTGTATATTGATATAGATGGACTATTTCGATGGTGTGCATGTCTTTGGAACAAGTAGTAGCGTGGGTCCGCTTGACTATAAGGAACAATTTATCCGTCTAGCTTTCTCTACTACTCCTTCCAGTGATCGGTATGCAATGCATGTGTCCGTAGACATGACAGCTTGTCCATGGAAGTTCAACTACGACGACCATCACGTTTCATCCACTGCCACTAGCAATTCCCATGACGCCGCTCCAACCCACGGCACCACGTCCCCCGACGTGCGCCTCACCCCTCTCGGTCGCACCGCCCCTCTGCCTTTGTGTGCATGACATGTGGGCCACCTTAAATGCGGCGAGCATCAAGTTTCTACCACAGCCACACGCGATTCCCACGACGCCGCACGAACCCATGACACCACACGTCCCCCGACCTGCGGCTCACCCCTCTCGGCCCCACTGCCCCTCTGCCTTCGGGAGCATTACATGTCGACCAGCCACCTATCGGGTCCACATGTTATTGACTCAAAGGCAGGTGTAGTAAGGCGCTGAAGCTCAGTCCCGAGGGCCCTGAGAGGGAAATGTAACTCCTGCGCCAGGCTGGTGCTACCGCTGCACGAACTCGTGCCAAACTCGAGATTTGTTTCTTTACTATACATGCACGCAACGATTTAATGGACATTGTAATCTCAACATGTGATGGGGAGCTCTAAATTTGAATTTGAAACTTATAAAACGAAAAGATTCAAAACAAATAAACTGGGAGAGAGGGAGTATATCGTAGGATGTGTCCCATACGAAACAAGTCCCCTGGTTTGTCACCGCGAAGATGCGGTTAGAAAGGAGCACAACGTCTTCGTACTCGTACGGCAACAAATCGGCCGCAGACAGCATGGTCCACCTTTGACCGCCATGTGCAAGGTTCGTGCTATCTTATTCAATCTCACCGTGGTTCCATCGTACCAATTCATGCGGTGGCCCGTTGCATGGCTGATCCCAATGTTGGACAAAGGTTCTACGGGAACGGTGTCACCGTTGTAAATGTTGTGCAAATTGATGTTGGTACCCTCCCGTACATATGCAAGCCAATCTCCACTCGCACCGAGCCTAACCTGTGAAACAGTGGGCAGGGGGAGAATTAGGAAATGGACACGGAAGTAGTCTTTAGAATGCATTTACTACGTGATCAAACTCATCTTACCTGCTCATCGGAGGAAATCCGAGTGCCCCTCAACGTCGGCATCTCAAGGGGCGTCAACTTGCAACTACGGCCACGCCGCGCTGGAGAGACCCCCAAGGAAACATCCTCGTGCGTTCCACGGAACATCAAGATGCATTTGTATGAGTAGTTTATCTTGTGAGAGAAAAGGATGAACGAGGGAAGGCCTCTAGAGATAGAGATAGACACTACTACTACCAATGTGCTGGCCCGTGCGTTGCAATGGATCCAAAGTAGTAGAATAATACTTGTTCACGTGCTTGAAATATAAACACTCTAGTTTTGATATACATGTGTCAGCAGACATGACAGCTTGTCCATGGAAGTTGAACCACGGCGACCATCACGTTTCTTGTTTCTACCACTGCCACACCCACACGCGATTCCCACGACGCCGCTCCAACCCTACCTGTAAGCACGACGTCCCCCGACGTGGACATGGATCCTCTGACGTGGCTATCACTGCCTTACCCTGCCTTTCCTTCGCTGACAGGTGGGACCCACACTTGGGGGTCCCACGTGTCAGTGATAGAATGGTAGGATTGTTCACGTCAGGGGATCCTCATCCCCCCGACGTGCGCCTCATCCCTCTCGGCCCCACCGCTCCTCTGCCTTTGTGTGCATGACATGCGGGCCAGCTGAACTGCGGCGACCATCAACTTTCTACCACAGCCACACCCGATTGGACGCGGTTTGCCTGCTCCGCTGCTGTGCTCCGATCTGTACTCCCGCACCATCGAATTTTCATCCAGCGGTTGTGACACATTTCGTCCCGGGCATCAATCCTCAGCTGGAGTACTTCTGTACTACAGGTAGTACCCGCCGGTGTGGCCATCTACGCCTCGTAACGCCCCGACGCCCAGCTGTGGCACCCTCGCCACGGCCACGCCACCACCAGCCGGTTCATCTCGAACGAGTGAGTCGCGAACCACACCACCACCATGAGAATGACATGTGGGCCAGCCGCATTTAAGGTCCGCATGTCATTGACTCATAGGCCGGGCACTAAGCCACTGAAGTTCGGTCCCGTGGGCCCCGAGAGGGAAATGTAACTCCTGCGGCAGGCCTTGTGGTGCTCCCGCAGTACGAGCTCGTGCCAAACCCGGAATTTGTTTCTTACTACTACCAACTACTAGTAAGGTACACGTGCATTGCACGCATGAGATTCTGGTGGTTTGTGCATTATGCTTCTACATGTGGAGTCTTCTAGATTCTACATGTGGCAAAATCTGGTGGAATGTAGATGATATCCAACGGCCAGTAGTGCTCGGATTTGCCATCTTTGTACCGTCGGATTGGCTTCATCCAACGACCAACTTTCAAAGTTATTCACACACTATATAGGGGTATAGATGTTTGGTTTGCAGCCTAAGGTTGCCACGCCTAAGCTTAGGCGTGCCACAAGTGTGTTTGGTTGCGTTCTCGTCTCAGCATAGTTGTTCCCTCTTCATGCATGCTCAACTCAACACCCCTCTTCATGTATGCTCTCTTCATGCATGCTTCTAGTGTATTTGTGCTAAGCTAGTGTGGACTCATGCACCCTCCATACACTCTACCAAACACCCAAAAGTGGGTCGAGAAGGGAACTCTTGGGATCATGCACCCTTCATACACCCTACCAAACACACCAGGCATGTGTTTGGTTCATTGCTACACTTGTGGCTTGCCACACTTTTCTAGCTACATGGTCCACATGTCATAGACTCAACTTCTTGCCAAATCTTGCCACACTTGTGGTGGCCATTTTGTTAGCCACATTTTTTGTGGCAGACACACTTTGCCTAAGCTTAGTTGTGGCAAAGTTAGTCATGAATGAAGTTCAACCATGGAGTCTTCTAGATTCTACATGTGGCAGAATCTGGTGGAATGTAGATGATATCCAACGGCCAGTAGTGCTCGGATTTGCCATCTTTGTACCGTCGGATTGGCTTCATCCAACGACCAACTTTCAAAGTTATTCACACACTATATAGGGGGTATAGATATAGATGTGCCGGCCCGTTGCAATGGATCCAAAGTATATCTATTTAGTGGAGTGCACTCTAAACACATTATCTATTTATTTTTCTCTAACCTTTCGTAGCCATGCAACCAAGCCACATAAGCTTCATGGGTGCCCCCCACATCATATTATTCATACTACGTTGACTGAAAAAAAGATAAATCACCCAAAACAAGATCTTCCCGTTTTTTGTTCCTACGATGTTGTGCCGTGCACGTACCTACTAGTTGTATAGTGGTAGTACTAGTTGTATAGTACAAACTTGGTACTAGTAGGAGTAGAGTAGTACGGAATGCTCCTACTCTATCAACGAGCCCCATCTGACACCAAATTTCTTGGCTTCCGTGCTACAGCTAGATCTTCCCCTCGTTTCTGTTTTCCAACCCGGCGGCGGGCGGGGTGCGGTTTGCCAATAGTCGGTTTGCTCAACGGCGGTCCCACATGAAAGTGAAAATGCTAGGCAACACGCCTTCCCTAAGCTATGTGTCGTGCCGGACGGGCCGTGGAGTACTCCCGATTCCCGGGCGTGTGGGGGGGAGTGCGACGCGAACGCGGCAGGCCTTTTCCTTTTACTAGCAATGTGCCCGTGCGTTGCGACGGATCCAAAGTAGTAGAATAGTAGTACTTGTTCACAAACTTGAAAGAAATCACTCTTGTTTTGATATACTCCTAATATATTACTCCCTCCGTTCCTAAATATTTGTCTTTTTAGAGATTTCAAATGGACTATCACATACGGATTATATAGACATATTTTGAAGTGTAGATTCACTCATTTTGCTCCGTATGTAGTCACTTATTGAAATCTCTAGAAAGACAAATATTTAGGAACGGAGGGAGTACTTTTCACTCAAAATATATTTCTCAGGCTGTTTTGATGAGGTGAGGGAGGGATGTGGTTGCTTTCAAGATAATAAGGGGTTTTCTGCAAATTGGAGCAGAGAAGTGGGCTATTGTTGCAAAAATGCCACAACTTACCTCACAGCCGTTAGATGCAGATCTAATGGTCAGAAATGACGGATGGCAGACACACCACCATCACCAACTGAGTCTTTTATAGGAGTAGGAGTAGAGAAACATGTATAAATTGTAACATTTGGTTCTGCTCCTTGGCACGATCGATAGATAGAAATAACGATTGGAAACGCTAGGGCGGGGCTATTTCCGCCAGATAAGCAGGGTACGTAGTAGCTAGGTTGGCGCATCGTCGGTTTGGTCACACGCGGTCCGACATGTTCTAGTGTTTCTAGCAAGATGCCCGCGCGTTGCACGAAGTTGATGGAAAAGGTAAGCACAACTTATAAATTGACGGATGGAGTACTAGTTACAGTGATGCATATAATTAAGCAAAGGGATTGCACATGTCGGTATTGACTGGAACGAGAATGCAACAACACAATAAGAATTAAGGCCACGATGATGATGCGATCGCAGTGGTGGTTACAGAAGGCAAGAAGAAAGATGCATCCATCAACGTACGACCTCCTCCTCCTCAACTTAGTGCGCCGGGCCACCGACCGGCGGCTAAGGAGCGGCGGCTTTTGTGGCGAGGTCGAGGTGCTTCTCAGCAAAGGCATCCAAGGCTTCCAGCCGTTGAGGAAGGCCAACGTCGTAGCGTCCTCACTGGCCTTGTAGATACCTATGTACACGATTTGCTCGTACACGTGGATGTGTAGGTCGACGAATTCTTGCAGGGCGAGGCGCCTCGCGGCGAGCGCGACCTCCAGGTGGACATTCTTCGTGGCGTCGGCGGGCAGTCGCAGGGCCACCAGTGCTTGAAAGAGGTTCCGGCCATGGAGGCCGATTAGGGTGGCAGGCAATGAGGAGCCCGGGCGCGCGGGCTGGAGGAGTACGGCGATGTCGTCCGCGAGCTTCTTGAGGACGGTGAACTTGTTGGTGGTGGCAACGATCATCTGGTCCAACTGAGAGTCGTAGTTGGCGTCGACGGCGGCCATCCACCAGCCGGTCTCCAACACCGTCTGGAGACGATCCTCGGCGCCATGCCGCAGGCCGACGTCGTGGACCATCTGGCACAGCCGCTGGCCGCTCGCGCGCATCGCCCATGGGTCTGGAGTGAGCTCTTTTGCGCTTAGTGTAGGTGCTTAGGCAAATGCTTAGGTGCGTACGATGTGGTAGATGCATTGGAATGGAGGGGCGCCTTTATATGAGGGCAAACTGCGTTGCATTCACATCGTGCAGCCTCTTTTCCCGGTCCTCCTCCCATTACTTCCCTCATGCATTAATTGAAGGAGGATGCATTGGCCGTTCAACATTTCGGGAACCGCTACTCCCTCCCTCGTCTGCATTAAAGCCGTATCGGGAACTGCGCCGCCCGCTGTCAAATCGAATAGTACTGCGCCACCCGCTGCACGCCCGGCTGAACACGCCTCCTCGCCTCCATCAAACCCCTCCGTTAAACCCGCATGCAAACCGAGAAACCTACTCCGGCCACACGTCCGTTCATGAGCGGGCCGGAATTAAACGCAACACCGGCCGAGCTCCTCCCGTCCGCCCTCAGTTTAAACGAGGCCAGACGCCGGCCAAGCTCCTACCGTCCGCCCTCTATTTACACGAGGCCAGACAGACAGCGGGCAAGAATCGCACCCCTCCGCCGCTCCCCCATCTCCTCCTTCACCATTTTCTCCACTCTTCGATGGCTTCCGAGGAGCCGTTCTCTGGCATATTACTCGGCTGGGTGGCCCGCCGAGCCCTCCAGATACGGGCGAGGCCGCTCGGTGCTTCACCAACCTCGCTTGGCCCGACGGAGCCAGGTGCCGCCCCAAGCAGGCGCGTGGTTCAGCAACTCGCCGCTCCAGTTCAGCTCGATGAGGAGTGGCGAGTTGCTCCACGCCGGCACGGCGGCGAGCACACCGGTACGGGCGTCGTCGCTGCCGCGTCGTACCGCGCCACCAGTGTCTGCGGTGCCGCGCCTCCCGTGTCTGTGGGCGCGCCTCCCGTGCCTGCGGCAGCGCCATGCAGGCAGAGACAGAAGCCGGGTGCATGGAGAGCGACGAGTCGGTGGCCAGCTTCTCCGTGTTCGCCGCCATCATCGAGGAGAAGTAGAACACGGGAGGCCGCCGCCACTTGGGTCCCATGAAGGCCACCGCCGAGGCGACGACTGCGCATTCAGGTGGTTTCTTTGCTTCTTCGTCTCTTCCGAGGACCTTCGTCGACCCCGCAAGTGTCTGCCGGACATGAGGAAGACAAAGGGATCCGCGGGCGGCCATTTAGATTATGTACTCCCTCTCCAGCTGGCGGGAAATATTTGTTCTAAGAATGGATAAATTGTATGTATCTATAACTAAAATAAGTCTAGATACATCCATTTCTAGGACAAGTATTTCCGGACGGAGGGAGTATTAATTATACCAAGAGAGCCGGATTGGCACCGCTTAGTTCATGTAAATGTAATGAAATCCATCATGTTTATATGAAGATCCGGCTTTTTTATACGAAATCCTTCATGCTTATATGAAATCAGTCCGTGTTTGCACGAATTTCATCTGGTTGGTTAGAGTTGTGAAAATGTATGCCGCTGGCGTTTGATGTCGTCCTCCGCGGAAGGAAGCGGGAGGAAATTTGCCGGCTGCCGTTGGAGATGCTCTTATGCTGGAAATAATAGAGTGACATCCAATCCATTTGAGTTAATTGCGTGTATGATTGTCCCTCTATAAAAAGTTAATTGCATGTACAGTGTACACGTGACTTGCAGGGTGGCTACAGCTTCGTACAGAAAGTTAAAAAGAAACAAGTCCATCCTTAATCTTGTATTCTAAGTACTCTGTGGGTTCCACTGTCAGTACAGTAGCGAAAGAAGTATATATTAAATAAGTAATATATAATATAAAAATCTAAAGTTAAAGACAGAATTCGAACTCATGTCATCGCGTTGCGAGCATCCGACGCTAACCAGTCCAGCACATTTTTGTTGTAGACCATGCTGGAGATATATCTCCATGTCTACTCTTATACTCCATCCGTTCCTAAATATTTGTCTTTTTTAGATTTCAAATGGACTACCACATACGGATGTGTATGTAGACATATTTTAGAGTGTAGATTCACTCATTTTGCTCCATATGTAGTCACTTGTTGAAATCTCTAAAAAGACAAATATTTAGGAACGGAGGGAGTAGAAAACAGAGTTGGTGATGATGGTGTGCGTGCCATCCTACAATATAGGCCGTCGGATTTATATCTAACAGATAGGAAGGAAACTATGGCAATTTTGCAAAAATATACCCACACCCCTCTCCACGTTCGCAAATACGGCCTTCCCTCGTTCATCCTTTTCTCTCACAAGATAAACTACTCATACAAATGCATCTTGATGTTCCGTGCAACGCACGGGCATCTAGCTAGTTTCTTTTAAAATAGTTACTGCGATAATTGGGTTGAAGTGATATATTTTATGTCTGCCCGAATGATTTCAGATTCACTAGTAGTAACAAAGAAAAGGTTGCCTTGTTAATTAACAGAAAACAGGGTGAAAACTATCACATGAGGCCGGTAAAAACGAGGCACACTGGGTTCAGCGTCATCGTCACTACAGCTGTGCGCGCGCGAGAAGTCTACATATCGAGGGGGCTACTAAGCGAGGCACAGAGACACAATGTTCGAGAGAGAAACCAATTGACAGATTACGATCAGATCGAGTTGTCACCCTTCCGCTGTCATTGTTGGGGTGGGGGGAGGGGAGGGAGAGAAAGACGCATCGAGAGTGTGCGCGGTAGGCACAGAGGCACAACTAGCGAGTGTGTGTGTATGTGTGTGTGTGTGTTTGAAAGAGGAGTAGATAGATTACTATCAAGATCGAGGTGCCGCCCTACTCCTTCGGTGTCGGGTAGTGTGTGTGTGTGTGTGTGTTTGAGAGAGAAGCCAGTTGATAGATTAGTATCAAGATCGAGGTGTCACCCTACTCCTTCGGTGTTGGGAAGTGTGTGTGTGGTTGTGTGAGTGTGGGTGTGTGTGTCGGGGGGCAGTGACACTTGCATATCCCTACTCTTATAAAAAATAGAGTTGGTAATGATGGTGTTCCTGCCATCCTACAATATAGGCCATCTGATTTATATCCGACGGATAGGAAGGAAACTATGGCAATTTTGCAAAAAGATACCCACACCCCTCTCCGCATTTGCAAATAAGGCATTCCCTCGTTCATCCTTTTCTCCCACAAGATAAACTACTCATACAAATGCATCTTGACGTTCCGTGCAACGCATGGGCATCTTGCTAGTAGGGAGAAGGAGTTTGTCTGACACATATCTAGCTATATTAAGGGATAGGTAGATAGCATTTGTGCGAGGCATACTTAAAGCATCACGAAGATAAACAAAACGGTGTGCATGCAAGTGCCGGAAAAAATGAAGCGAGAAACAATGTGTGTGTGTGTGCGCGCGTGTGTGTGTGTGAGAGAGAAATAGAGAGGGAGAGAGAGAGTGAAATCTCAAAACAAAAGGTGCTCTGCTGGAATCCCATTGTATGTATTCATATGGTTCCGGAAGTCGAGTTAACCTTAGGCATATGTGTGAGAGACATTATTATACTTTGAGACATTAGTGGCTGTGGGTGGGCGGAATTAAAGGGGTGGGCGTGTTTGACAGAGAGAGCGTGTGTGTTTCTGTGTGAGAGACTTGTAGGATGGGGTAGAAAGACGAATTCTAACCTTGACGGAGGGAGAGAAATACACGAAGTGCGCGTGTGTGATTCCGATGCCCACAGGGAAATGAGATATGTATGCGTGTGAGAGAGATTGCACAATTCATTCACGTATCACTATCTAGCGATCGTGGACGTGCATCGCTTGAACATAAATCAATATCTACTTCGTATCGTGGCCAAAGGTACAATATCGATTCAACGCTATAAAGATTGGACACTCACATATCACATTTTTTCTATTTAAATAAACCTTTTCAGTTGTGCATGCCAAAGTTACAGTGATGTTTCTTCAAACAACCAATGTAGCTATCATGTACATGCACCATTGTTACTCTTGCATTCAAAATCATTAGTCTTGGATGATTTAAGGTTCTATTATGAAGTAATATATGTAATATTCATATATGAATTCAACGGGTATGCAATTTATGAAATGGAGGCTATGTAATCATATGAGGTAACACTTTTAAGTAGCGGACTACAATATCCATTTCTTTTTGTGCGCCTCTACACTAACACATCAATGCATTATGTTTAAAGTAAATAACCAATTGCACTAAATTATCTATTTACACGAGAAATACATAGGCTGAGCATTTGATCCCTTTTTTTGTGAACGCGCCACTACACCCGTACGATTGGTCGCGCCCGTGTGAACGTCCAAGTTGTCGGCGCATCATCCCGAGTTATTGTCTTTTTTTCTGGGGTGAATTTCTCACCAGTTATTAACTGCTGACGCGTGCCCCGTGTACACAGTCTCGCATGACCTTCCCACTAGCACGGTCCAAAATTTGTTGAAACTGGATACGAACGATCCCGCGGGCGGCAAAATCTCCCACCTCCTTCTAAAATTTCCGCCACCTTAGTCTTTAGCATGCGAAATTCCCCTTTTGTCCTTGGTGCACGGAGACCAACAGTTACAATACCGCCCTCATCTACATAATAGGTCGGGGCTGCTTTGGTAACTTCTGGTTCCCCCCACTACACGGCACCCCCATTTCCTCTCCCCCTCCCGCAAAATTGACTAACTCCACAGCACCAGAGCATCTCACATCACGTCGTCCGTACTTCATCGGCCTTTCTCCACTCCCCTCTCGAACACTAGACTGCTCATCCACCGGCGTACCAGAGCCCATTCACTGCCAGCGGCGTCCACCTCACCGGATCTGCTTCTGCGGCCGCATCTACCCCTCCCACCTCCCCTAGAAACAAGTAGACTGCTCATCCACCACTGTACCACAACCCATTCAGTGCCGGCCTTGTCCACGGTGCCGGATCTGCTTCGTCGGTACTCTCGTCAACCACAGCGCATCTGCAGTGGCTCATTCGTACACCCCACCGGAGACGCTTCGTCCACACCCCCCGGAGCCGCCCCACCGACGCCCCTGTCGACGGCCTCTGATCCTCTTCGCCGACACCTTCCTCAACCCTACCGGAGCCGCTTCGCCGACACCATCGTCAACCCCACCGGAGTAGCTTCGCCTATACCATTCTCAACCCTACCGGGGCCGCTTTGCCAACTCACAAGTCCACGGCCTCAGATCCTCTTCCTCGCACCCTCATCCAACCTACCGGAGCAGCTTCTGACGCCCCGTCCATGGCCGCAGATCCGCATCGTTGACACCATCCTTAACCCAACCACCGAAGCAGCTTCACCTATGTCGATGTCGTTTACCAGCGGGTATCAGCAGACGATGATTGTGGGGATTAGTACGCGTGGAGATCGTCGAGGTGGGTTAGCACACAAGACAAGATTTTAGACAGCTTCGGGCCCCGGGAAACATCATCCGGTAATAGCCCTACATGCTGTTTGTTGCTAGGTCTTATTCCGTATGCTCATGAGGGAGTCGCTGTATAAGCCGGCTCTCCTCTAGTTGTGTCTAGCCCTAGAGATTATTGAGCTTCTTCCTTGTCCCTCTTGGGGAGCCTTGCCCCTCCTTATATAAGTTGAAGGGGCCGACTTACATGTAGAATCCTAGTAGGATTAAGACTAGTCTCTTTTCTATTACAAGACGGATAGCAATCCAGGTCTTATTCAAACTGTTTAAGTCAGCCTGCTGGGCCACCTCCCATGATGGGCCGCGGCCTACCTCCATGAGGATACCTGTGTCCCATATCCACGACAGTAGCCCCCGAGCTTTCGGGTGACTCGAAGAGTCGGGCGGAAGGTCTTTATCTTGTTGATGCTTTTGTCTTCCTTGAACGCAGAGCTTTTTGCCGGGTCGTTGACGTAATGGATGCCGAAATGTGGATGAAGAGATTGCCGGGTCATGAAGCGTCGACGTTGATGTTGCCGGGTTGTCCTCCCAGGCTGGATTCTGTCTCCAAGCAGGGTCTTCCCTAGCCAGGTCTTTCCGAATTTTTTCCAACTCCAATAGCATGTATATCATCTGTAGCCCCCGAGCGCCGGGTTTGTTTAGTGCTTTAACAACCCGGGGGTCTGTGAACTTGTGTTTTGGTAACGAACAAAGTCCGTTTTTTCACAAATTCTAGCTTGATAGCCCCCAAGGCTCGAGGCGACTCGAGGAGTCGTCTTGAGGCTCTTTGTTCCTGAAATAGAACACATGAATGCATTACACTATTCGTGATGTATAAAACAAAATTAAATAATAATTTCGATGACTTTGTCAACTTGTGTTCAAGTTGTTAATCGTTCGACTCGACTAAGTAGGCTTTCGCGTGGACTTTTTTCATGGAATATGATATGTTCAGGGTCGACAAAGTCCATCATAGGCATCAGAGTCGATTGAAAATACCATACCCACTACTTGGTCGGTTACGAGTTGCATCTGACTTAGTAAAGAACGAACGTAAAATTATTTCGCTGATATGTAGGGCACCCATGTTTGAACTGTGCATCGTGGCAAATAGTCCTCTTTGGTAACCTTACGACTCAACTTTATGAGAAGAAACGAGAGCCCCCGAGATTAACTCAAAGGTGTCGGATATATTTAATTGACTGGAAAAAAATGAAATTTAAATATAAAAGTGACTTAGCTTGTTTTTGTGATGTGGCATAAGCCGGCGAAGTCGGGGATGGTCCAGCGGGAGTCGTAAGTAGGTAACCTGTCTGACGGCTCGAGGCAGCGGCAAGAGCCGGAATTTCGAAGACGTCGCAGCGCGAGATTGCCGAACCGAAGGTGGCATGATCCGAGCCGGCTTAGCTCGAGTCGGAGAAGATCACGATGTTGGTGAAGCCGGGTGTGATGGAATCCGAAATTTGTCAACAGTGGATGTCGAAGTTGTTGTTGAAGCCGGCCGCGGTAGAGGCGAGGCCGGCCAAGTCCTCACGACCCGACTGCTGTCTCATCGATTTTCCCTTGGCACATTTGCATGCAGGTCGATAACCTGGCTCCATAGCAGGTCGATAAGCCAGCTGACGGCATGACCCGGCGGCGGAACTCAGAATTTTGAAATCGCCGCAATCCAAAACCGCGGAACCGGAAACGCCGTTGTACAAGTCGGGTTGGCGGAGCTCGAGATGCTCGCACGAGGTCCTCCTAGCTCGGAATCCGGCTTGCCCTTGCGTGCTCCATCTAACGGATATGTATGTAGAAGAAGACATCCAAGCAGCTTGATGTGGTACGTATTCTCTTTGTATTTGCAAGGTAGCATCTAAGCTAGTGATACGTCTCCAACGTATCTATAATTTTTGATTGCTTCATGCTATATTATATTCTGTTTTGGATGATTAATGGGCTTTGTTATACACTTTTATATTATTTTTGGGACTAACCTATTAACCGGAGGTCCAGCCCAAATTGCTGTTTTTTGCCTATTTCAGTGTTTGGCAAAAAAAAGAATATCAAACGGAGTCCAAACGGAATGAAACCTTCGGGAACGTGATTTTTGGAACAAACGTGATCCAGAGGACTTGGACCCTACGTCAAGAAAGCAACCAGGAAGGCACGAGGTAGGGGGCGCACCTACCCCCCTGGGCGCGCCCTCCACCCTCGTGGGGCCCACGTTGCTCCACCGACGTACTTCTTCCTCTTATATATACATACGTACCCCCAAACCAACAGAAGCATCCACAAAAACCTAATTCCACCGTCGCAACCTTCTGTACCCGTGAGATCCCATCTTGGGGCCTTTTCCGGCGTCCTGCCGGAGGGGGCATTGATCACGGAGGGCTTCTACATCAACACCATAGCCTCTCCGATGATGTGTGAGTAGTTTACCTCAGACCTTCGGGTCCATAGTTATTAGCTAGATGGCTTCTTCTCTCTCTTTGGATCTCAATACAAAGTTCTCCATGATTCTCGTGGAGATCTATTCGATGTAATCTTCTTTTGCGGTGTGTTTGTTGAGACCGATGAATTGTGGGTTTATGATCAAGTTTATCTACGAACAATATTTGAATCTTCTCTGAATTCTTTTATGTATGATTGGTTATCTTTGCAAGTCTCTTCGAATTATCAGTTTGGTTTGGCCTACTAGATTGATCTTTCTTGCAATGGGAGAAGTGCTTAGCTTTGGGTTCAATCTTGCGGTGTCCTTTCCCAGTGACAGCAGGGGCAGCAAGGCACGTATTGTATTGTTGCCATCGAGGATAACAAGATGGTGTTTATTTCATATTGCATGAGTTTATCCCTCTACATCATGTCATCATACTTAAAGCATTACTCTGTTCTTATGAACTTAATACTCTAGATGCATGCTGGATAGCGGTCGATGTGTGGAGTAATAGTAGTAGATGCAGGCAGGAGTCGGTCTACTTGTCACGGACGTGATGCCTATATACATGATCATACCTAGATATTCTCATAACTATGCTCAATTCTATCAATTGCTCAACAGTAATTTGTTCACCCACCGTAATACTTATGCTCTCGAGAGAAGCCACTAGTGAAACCTATGGCCCCCGGGTCTATTTTCCATCATATTAATCTTCCAACACTTAGCTATTTTTATTGCCTTTTATTTTACTTTGCATCTTTATTACAAAAATACCAAAAATATTATCTTATCATATCTATCAGATCTCACTTTCGTAAGTGACCGTGAAGGGATTGACAACCCCTTTATTGCGTTGGTTGCGAGGTTTTTATTTGTTTGTGTAGGTGCGAGGGACTTGTGCGTGGCCTCCTACTGGATTGATACCTTGGTTCTCAAAAACTGAGGGAAATACTTACGCTGCTTTACTACATCACCCTTTCCTCTTCAAGGGAAAACCAACGCAGTGCTCAAGAGGTAGCAGCTAGCAGCCGGATCGATCCAATTTTTTTCTTTTGTTGATCACGTAATATCCACTTCCCAGTTGCAACGTTGTGGTAAGCTAGCAATGCAAAGTGCTTGCATGTTTTTTTGTGAGGTCTGCACATGCACGAGCCGTAGATTCCTCGTTGCTTCCTTGATTATTCTTCCTCGATCCACGTGTGAGTCCGGACTAATCGATGCTTGAAAGCACAGTACTAGTACTACTCGATTTGTCCAATTTTTTTGCTTTTTCCTTTGAGCCGTTGCGCGCAGCGCGCCCAAGGCAGTTAGCCTTTTACTTCCTTTTCTTCACCGGTAGCAGTGGTCAGCTGCTGGTCCGATCAGAACTTCCGTTTGTCTCTCCTCATGCATGGTTCGCCTCTTCTTTTTATTTCTTCAGGGCATGAGATAACATCACGTGATAGCCAGCTAGGACCTTATCTGATTCAACCATCGTCGACACCATCCTTAACCCAACCACCGGAGCAGCTTCACCTACGCCCTCGTCCACGGCCACAGATCCGCTTCGCCCACACCGTAGTCCACCCTACCGGAGCCGCTCCACAAACACCCTACTCAACGGTTCTAGATCTCCTTACCGGACCCCGACAGCGAGCGTAGCGTCATCACCCTTGACGTTTCTAACCTAATTCCCACCGTCTGGCAAGATGCCAAGCACCCGCCACGGCCTAGGTACTTGTCACCTTTAAACCCGTCCAGCATCACCTGCCCGATGTACTTCAAATATACTAACAGGTCGCTGTTACCTGTTATGCAGCTGGCAAAAACTACAAGGACAATGTTTCTTCTGGATCTAACAGCTTGGCCAACCAAGATCCTGGACCGAGGCATTGCTATGATCTTGTAAGCGTGTCTCTCTCTCTTGTATTGTTCTGTGCCTGCCAGCGTGCTTTGCTAGGATTTTCGACCAGTAATCCCTTTGTGCAGACAATGATTTCTACTACTGGCTGCTAAATTAGATATGTAGATGTCATACATGATACTACCTCGTACCTCCATTCCTGAATATAAGTCTTTCTAGAGATTCCACTATAGGCTACATACGGAGCAAAATGAGTGAATCTACACTCGAAAATGCATCTATATACATCTGTATGTGGTCCATACTGGAATCTCTACATAGACATATATTTAGGAACAGAGGCAGTACATTACACAAAATCGTAGGTGGCATGTAGGAATTCCAGTGCACTACATTAGGCTCCCTTAGAGTGTCTACTAGTCCAGCACACAGAGTCATGGCTAGTTTATGCTACGCACACAATCATTAATTGGTGGTTTAAATATGCGCAAGGGATATGCAATGTATTATCATGTAGAGATGTCTGAAATTAGCCGTGTCAACTTGCAGATAGGGTTACACAATGAAAAAGTACAAGATGTATGTGGCAATTTCATGGAACATCGCAAAAAGGAGAGCCAGCAGTGATCCTATACAGTGTGCTATGGTACATCACTCCTCCATTGCAATCATCGTGACATGTTATTTGTATGTCAGTTCTATTGGCCAAGTTTCTTAGGGACAGTTATTACGAGTTATCCTATGAAAATAAGCACCTATGAATATAAGCTCCATGTAATAAGCCAACCAGTTCTTTTCATTGCGTTTTCAGCTTATCTTTGGTATGATCAGTGAAAAGTCTAGATTGCATTATATTTTTTCATTTTGCTGCCCATATGAAAATTAATTTGACTTGCAAACATCACAAATTGAACCTAGTGCAGTAATTAATATGATAGGAAAACAGACCATCACTATTTGCTCAAAATGCAAATACAAAGATACCATCTACTTGGCACAATCTACTTTGGTCAATGTTTTCCATAGAGATGCCATTGCCTAATTTAAACGAAGAACGCATGACCCACATTTAAATGAAGAACAATTATTTATTGAAATTCCATGGTCCAAGTGGCTGGTTATTATCATATAGCAGCACCACCTGAAAGCATCATATAGCAGCAGCAGCTCATGGCAACTCATCATACAGCAGCAGCAGTAGTGTGCAATTCATCATATACCAGCAGCCATAGCATTCATCATATAGCAGCAGGAGCAGCTCATAGCAATTCATCATATAGCAGCAGCAGGAGCAGCTCATAGCAATTCATCATATAGCAGCAGCAGGAGCAGCTCATAGCAATTCATCATATAGCAGCAGCAGGAGCAGCTCATAGCAATTCATCATATAGCACCAGCAGGAGCAGCTCATAGCAATTCATCATATAGCATCAGCAAGAGCAGCTCATAGAAATTCATCATACAGCAGTAGTAGGAGCAGCTTATAGCAACTCATCATATAGCAGCAGCGGCTCATAGCAATTCATCATATAGCAGCATCAGCAGCTCATAGCAATTCATCATATAGCAGCAGCAGCTCATAGCAATTCATCATATAACAGCAGCAGGAGCAGCTCATAGCAATGCATCATATAGCAGCAGCAGAAGCAGCTCATAGCAATTCATCGTATAGTGGATCAGAATGAAAATTTGGCAAAAAATCAGAGGAGATCCTCACCTTGTTGGATGAGCTCATCCTTCAACAACACCTCAAGGCCACGGCCTGGGAGGTGGGGAGGGGGAATAAGGTGCCTTCTGCCGCAGTGTGGCATCAGCCGTAGTTGTGCAGCGCCTGCCGAAGTAGTGCGTTGGACGAACCACAGTGGAGCAGCTGCTGGAGACCATGAGAATGAGGGGCAGCGCCAGAGGGAGGAGCAGCCAGGGAGATTTGCCCCTACCCGCCAGCCATGTAGCCTAGCTGGACAGAGCATCGTCGAGGACCAGGCCAGATGGGACCAGTGGCGACGGCTCGCTGGAGGAACCCTAGTGCTACAGGCAGGGGATCGAGGTAGAGGGAAAGGGGAGAGGAGATGCAAGCGGGCAGGGCAATGAACGCTTGCGTATTTGTTTTTACTTGAGGGTGAGGTGTGACACGGGCGTCAGCAGTTGCATTTTGAGTGTAATATAGGCAGACAACAGAGTCATTTCACTACTCTCCTTCCCTTCAATTTTTAGTGAGGTTCTACCCGAAACACCCCCCTCCAAAGCGAAATTAGTTAAGCCCAAGCCCATAACTCAAAAATGACTTCTTTACATCTTTTATGGCTTATTTTGACAATAAGCCCTGAAAAGGCGGAATAGAACTGGCCCTTAACCTGCAATTCAATTGTGCGTGCAATGATGAATCACTCCTACCTGCTATAGTGTACATTTAGGCATCATCATACATTGCATAACCTAATACATGTGCATTCCATTGTAGAATCTGGAATATGCAATGTTTATGTTAGTTCATACGTTGCACATGATGTTTAAATGCCCCTTAAATCTGGTCAGTCAAGTGATGGTCTTTAAGCCTCCTTCTTTGCTTCTTTTCTTGATATGTAAGATTTGCTCACACATCTGTTCAATTGCTTGTTTGCATCAGCCAGCCATACTAGGACTGTTTGCTTTGATTACTTGTTGTTCTTGACCTAACACTCTAACAGAGCTTGTCAACGATTTAAACACTAAGGGCTGCTGTAGTGGGGCCTTTTCTAACTCATAGGTGACATAAAGGTTTGGCTGTACACTAAAGTAGGCTCTCCAAGAGTACCTGGAGATCCAGTTCGAAGGTATGCCTAGTTTTTACATAGCGCAGACATAGTAAATGCTCATTTCATTGTGTGCAAGTGCAAGAGATGCGGCATGTTTCATTATGTGGTGTTGTTTTGTTATAATCTCATCCTTTTGTGTTCACAGACTGGAAAGTATGCATATTTATCTTCCAAGGAGACGAGTAACTAGTTTGTGTCACCTTGCAGAGGGGGTGCAATGAAGATAAGATTGAGGATTTCCAAGTACAAGATGTTAGGAAGGAGCCTTGCAAGAGAAGTAGGAGCTGCGCTGAGCCTCTTCAACCTGTTAAGGTAAGTCACTGTATCTAACTCAACAGTTCAATTCCTTGTTTGTTTCAGGCATAGTTAATTTGCTCTTTTCAATTGCTTTATTTGTCCTTAGTTAATGAGATGCCCAAAGAATGATGCCTGATGTTGGGTACTTGTATAACTATTAGTTGACATAATTAAAGGCCTTACCATTTAATTACTCTGCCGAAGTGTGCCTGAAGCTTTGAAGTCTATTAACCAACTATTATTGCATGAGGCTCACAATCTAGTTTATACTAGGCTAATGATTGCATGGTTTTGCTTGCTGTAGTATGTTTGTATGAAACCCTCTGCTGTTCATTATGCTCCCTAAGACTTTAATTGAGCTACAGAATGGCCAACTGCTTGCTTATTTCTACGCAACGTGCTGTCTAAATTTGTAACTTGTCTGTGTTTTGGATTGGGTCCCAACATCATGCTCCTCTGGTGAGCTAAGAGAGATTTCTGTATGCAGGCTGCACAGACTACCTTTTTATAATTTTTAAAATATCACCTGCTTATGCTTCATGACGTGTAACATTATTATTAGTCCTGTTTTGCCATGTACAAAATAGTCTGTCTTGCTCGCTTCACTGTTGTAACTATATTTTTTCCCTAGTCATGTGTACTTACAGAAACATTTCAGGATGAAGTAACATCAACACAAAGATCTGCGAGCAGTGCGGCATGGCCGTTACCGAATGATTATGGATTGGAATTGGAATGTGCTGATGTTCTCTAGCATCAACTAGAGGTGGCAAGACAACGTGTACATGATTCTCAATGTACAATCAACAAGTTGAGACTGGACATGCAGGTATTAGATGCAGGAGTCAAAAAAATGAAACAAGACACTGAGGTAACAACAAAGGAATTGGAGATTTTGCAGACTGAAATGTGTGCTATCTAAATCCAGCCAATCCTATTTTCTGAAGAGATTATAGTTCAAATGGTAAGTTATGTTGATGCGCGTCCATGATGTATGAGCTGTATTTGCCCAGTGTATGTAATTTGCTGTTTGTGTATGCTTTATTATCACTGGTGCCGAACCATAATGCCCAGTGGGTATAATCGGCTGTAATTTCTTTATTGTATAGTGTAGGATTATTCTACGTTTCTATGCCTTAGTCTCTTTATTGTATAGTGTATGTTTTTTAGAGGTGATAGTATAGAGTAGGATAATTATTTGAATATGCTATATCGTTCAAACGGGGGCCAACTCGCCCAAACGTTGTAGTGAACATGGCCCTCCACAGGCCGTACGATCCATGGGCCATCTACAGGACGGACGATCCATGGACTTCTATGGCAGTCGGATCCGTGGGCCTTCTATGGGCTGTCGGATCCATGGGCCTTCTATCGGTTGTCGGATCCATGGGCCTTCTATGGGCCGTCGGATCCATGGGCCTTCTATGGGCCGTCAGATCCATGGGCCTTCTATGGGCCGTCGGATCAATGGGCCATCTCTGGGCCATCGGGTCAATGGGCCTTCTACGTCCCGTAGGATCCATGGGCCTTCTACGGGCCGTCTCATCTATGGGCCTTGTACGGGCCGTATAAGGGGTCGTAAACGGGCTAGAGTGGAAATCGTTCGTTTTATGGGCTGACCATAACGGGCCGTTAATAGGCCGTATTTGATGATGCTATGAAAATGGCCCAACAGATTAACGGGCCGACTGTATCCACGGGCTGAATTTGGCCCAATAGCAGAAAAGGCCAGTAACGGGCCGTAAGTAACCGAATGCTAAAAATGAACCCAAGAATAAATGGGCCCTGAGAAGGCCGAAAGGTAACACGGGCTGGAAACGACCCAATGGAATAATGGGCCGCTAATGGGTATAAAGCGATACACTGTTCATTACAGGCCGGTTTCACCACGGGCCATTAATGGGCCAAGAGTTACAAAGGGACTCATGTGGGCCAAAATACGTCATGGGCCATACATGGGCCAGAAGTTACAACGGGCTGGAATCATACTAGACGGCCCAGATGACGCTACTGGGCCTAATTCCGTTAGACCGTAACAGGCCGTGAGTTAGCGGGCTGTAAATGGGCTATATGTGAACATGTCGTTAACAGACTTTCCGTGGGCTAGCCCGCCACCTTTTCACCAAGTCAAACGGGCCGGCCTTTTCAAAGGAATGGGCCTCTGTTGAGCCGTGCCACGTGTCGACGTATCATAGGCGCCTTGCGTCCAATGAGTGGATGGCATCTATCCCAACGGTGAGCCGACACGTGTTTCCTCCAGCCAATGATGATTTTACACGTGGAAAATCCCCATTGGTCGGGGCTGTTAACGGGTTATCGGATCCAAAACCGGACCCGATAGCTTAACGGCGTTCCGTTACGGTGGATGCCACGTGTCGGTCACCCTTGACGAAAGCACTTCTGTGACGCGCGATTTATCGTCATGGAAGTGGACACTTCCGTGATGATAATTTTGGTAATGTCATGCAACACTTCTACGACAACGCAGGTATGACTATCTTGATTCTGTCATAAAATCGTCATGCATGTACATGCATGACAAAAAACGCTACCTACTGTGACAAACATGTATCATCACGGAAGTGTATTTTTTTGTAGTGCAATTTATATGCGTCCTCCAAGAGTGTGGGTTGATGATCGTCGCAAGTTTCTGGTCTTTCTCAAGAAGTATGTCTTCGGGCCGGTGGAGAGTCAATACATGATTAAGTTTACTAGGTATACAACTGTTGCGTGGTGGGAGGGTCTAGAAGCAGAATTTCCTTTCTGCACCTATGCCCTGACTCCAATTAATCAGCTCCCAAGGCCTACAAACACGCTTGAGCGTTTCACGGGTACTTTTTATGATGTCTGTCGTGTTGCTCCTTTTGTATTGGGCATGCCTTTGGTGTATTGACTTGTGTTTTTTTGTATGGACAGATGTGGTTGGGATTATCCCAGGTTTCTTTTCTTTCATGTTGGAATCGGTGAGAATACCATGCCGGGTAAATTACCTTCTTTCCTATTAGAAAGTAGTGTATACTCTCTAGCTACTTAGTGTGTTCTTTCTTGGCTGTAGCTTATTTGCTATTTTTAACTTCAAAATGATATGTCAAATATGCTCTAAATTTTTTATGCCATCGGAGATCTCATCTCATATTACTTCCTCTCTGTTTATGGTTGGGTAGTGGTGATTTTTTGATTTTCTGTGGGTTCATACTTACTTCAACTTTGAAGTGGCATTCTAATATTTAAAAGCCACCTTTATGCTAGCAGACAACCTGATTTTACATTACAATTTCTAAGGATGAAACAGTCTGCATACCATAGGGCACACATCATCTAACTTCATTTTTATTGGACCGCACAATTTAAAACCTTGTGTTGTAATACAATTCACATTTGGCTCACTATTCCTTACTTTTAGATGAGTTTTAATGTTAATCTTATGGAAACTGCAGGGACAACTATTAACTTAATTTTGTCCTATACAACACTCCTCGTATTCTCTCCACTATGTTTGGCTAAGGTTGCAAAGTAAGAAGCATGTATGCTCTTGGTATTCAGTTCTAAAAGTTCAAATAAAAATCATCTAGATTTGGTAACCGTGAATGTTTGTGAGGGAGGTACATAAAAGATTTAATTTCACAAAGCATAGTGTAGAAAATATACTAACCCTTTTAAGTTAATGGCTCTGGGTACATATGTATTGTATAACAGTTGACCCTTTTAATTTTCCCTTGTCTTTCATGTTCCAGATAGCATGTACCCATTATATAATATATTGTGACAGATAGATAAGAAAAGGCACACCATAATCTCATAAACCTGTTGTTAAAATATATCTGGTTGTATTTCAGCTTCTATAACATTGCTTAAAATTCCTAAAAAGCTAATAGTTCTTTGCAGCCCAGAACATATCATGTTCATGTACTCAATAGCAGTAGAGACGAGCACGTGATGCGTTGTTCTTCTGGTGGGTTTCTGACGATTTGGCTCTTGGATGCAGGGTGGGTACAAGGAGATGAGTCTCGTGGCAGTGAGCGGAACGGAGACAAGAATGGCGACTTGATGCTTCTCGAAGACCTCCTCTGGAGGTGAATTTGAAGGAAATATGCCCTAGAGGCAATAATAAAGTTGTTATTTATATTTCCTTATATCATGATAAATGTTTATTATTCATGCTAGAATTGTATTAACCGGAAACTTAGTACATGTGTGAATACATAGACAAACAGAGTGTCACTAGTATGCCTCTACTTGACTAGCTCGTTGAATCAAAGATGGTTAAGTTTCCTAGCCATAGACATGAGTTGTCATTCGATTGACGGGATCACATCATTAGAGAATGATGTGATTGACTTGACCCATTCCGTTAGCTTAGCACTTGATCGTTTAGTATGTTGTTATTGCTTTCTTCATGACTTATACATGTTCCTATGACTATGAGATTATGCAACTCCCGAATACCAGAGGAACACTTAGTGTGCTACCAAACGTCATAGCGTAACTGGGTGATTATAAAGGTGCTCTACAGGTGTCTCCGATGGTACTTGTTGAGTTGGCATAGATCGAGATTAGGATTTGTCACTCCGATTGTCGGAGAGGTATCTCTGGTCCCTCTCGGTAATGCACATCACTATAAGCCTTGCAAGCAATGTAACTAATGAGTTAGGTGCGGGATGATGCATTACGAAACAAGTAAAGAGACTTGCCGGTAACGAGATTGAACTAGGTATTGAGATACCGACGATCGAATCTCGGGCAAGTAACATACTGATGACAAAGGGAACAACGTATGTTGTTATGCGGTTTGACCAATAAAGATCTTTGTAGAATATGTAGGAACCAATATGAGCATCCAGGTTCCGCTATTGGTTATTGACCAGAGATGAGTCTCGGTCATGTCTACATAGTTCTCGAACCCGTAGGGTCCGCACGCTTAACGTTTTGTGATGATCGGTATTATGAGTTGATGTGTTTTGATGTACCGAAGGTAGTTTGGTGTCCCGGATATGATCACGGACATGACAAGTAGTCTCGAAATGGTCGAGACATAAAGATTGATATATTGAACGGCTATATTCGGACACTAGAAGTGTTCCGGGTGATTTCGGAGCAAAACGGAGTGCCGGAGGGTTACCGGACCCCCCCTGGGGGGGGGGGGGAAGATTGGGCCTACATGGGCCATAGGGAAGAGGGGAGGCAGCCCTCAAGGGGCAGCCGCGCCCCCTCCCTATAGGGAGTCCGAATTGGACAAGGGAGGGGGGCGCGCCCCCCTTTCCTTCTCCTCTTCCTCTCCTTTCCCTCTTTCCCCTTCTCCTCCTAGTTGGACTAGGAAAGGAGGAATCCTACTCCTACTAGGAGGAGGATTCCTCCCCTCCTTGGAGCGCCCTTGGGCCGGACGGCCTCCCCCCTTGATCCTTTATATACGGGGGCAGGGGGACACCCTAGAACACAACAACAGACATTGTCTTAGCCATGTGCGGTGCCCCCCTCCACCATAATCCACCTCGGTCATATCGTTGTAGTGCTTAGGCGAAGCCCTGCACCGGTAGCTTCATCATCACCGTCATCACGCCGTCGTGCTGACGAAGCTCTCCCTCGGCACTCATCTGGATCGAGAATTTGTGGGACGTCACCGAGCTGAATGTGTGCTGATCGCGGAGGTGCCATACTTCCGGTACTAGGATTGGTCGGATCGTGAAGACGTACGACTACATCAACCGTGCTCTCATAATGCTTCCGCTTTCGGTCTACGAGGGTACATAGACAACACTCTCCCCTCTCGTTGCTATGCATCACCATGATAGATCTTGCGTGTGCGTAGGATTTTTTTTTGAAATTACTACGTTCCCCAACAGAATTTTCCGGGCCTTTTGTTTGCTATTTCACACAGTTGGATCTGCATGCTCGTGTTGTTCTTCAGCTTATGTCATGTAGTTTAGATTCATATATACACTACTTAATTAGGTTCATGAGATGGTTCGCTGTTGGACTGTGTGCTATGGGATGTTTTGGTGGTCTGATGATTTTAGCCACCGCTCTCGTTCCAGAGGTGCTCCTTTATCTTAACCATGACTCTGATTTTTAGTTAGACACCATGTTTGCATATTCAAGTTCCAAAATCATGGTACTGTTTTTTATTTTTTGTAAGCATTAGTGAGCTGAAATATGTAGAGTTTGGATTGGGGATATAAGCATTGTTAAACTAGGTTACATACTAGATTTTTCTGAATTTCTCCTCCTTTTCTGGTTCATTGCCAGAACATAGCTTCTAGTTTCCTGTAAGTGAGCTATAAAACTAATATAGGTTGCTATTGTTGCATGCATGTTTATTATAAACTTCAGCTAAATTTAGTTGTGTACTATCCAGGTGGTGGCCAAAGGCAAATGGTACAAAACCTCCATGAGATTTTGAATTCTGCTTGATGCATACAATAAAGGATATTGTGAACATTTGGTCATTTTGGTTGTGGATTGACCTATACTGTGCAAGGAAACATGTTGTCACGCCTTCAAGTGAGATTCTATCCGATAAAAATGTGCACTCTTGACATGCTTAATCTTTGATGTTTTCGGCTTCAATTGTGAGGCTACATTGCAATCCAAATCTCTTTTTGGGTATTGTGTCTTTGTAGCATAGGATACCTTCATAAGATATGGTTGGCCATATGTACTTATGGTTGCCCTGGTGGTTTGCTTCCTTCTTAGTGCTTTGGGATAGATATATGCATTTTCGTTCATATCCATGTTTGTAGGGTGTGCCCAATTTTCAGTGCACAGTAATACCTGTTCAGGTTAGTGATTTGGGAGAAATATGTGCGGCGGGTAGTAGTTGCTGCTTCCTAACAGAGGAAGTCTGACTACACAGATAATTAATCTATGTGTTCCAGAATTAGACCGCCTCCTCATTGTTTATAGATGCACCAAACAATGATTGATGCTTGCTAATTATAGGAATGGTAACCGCTTGCATAATTAATCTATGGGTTGCATAGTCCGTTAGGTCACCTGCTTATTGTTTATATATGAAAAAACAGTTCCTCCTTGCTGATAAAGGAAAATTGGGTAGGAAGAAATCTAGGTAGACAACCTTCTGATTGTTTATATATGCATCAAGCAATAGTTGGTACTCGCTGATTACATTAATGGTAACTACAAAAACCTTTCCATGCTCAGCATTATCGGCGACCTCTCTGATTTGGAGTTGTACTTCATTATTGTGAATAATGAATATGGTCAACAATCTGAAGAAGGGTCACCTTCTGCTGAGAGAGTGATGTGTGTTACTGCCGGGAGAGCTGCTTCTTGCCGGGAGAGTGATGTGTGTTACTAATCTCCTATTTAGCGTTGCTCTAGGATCAGTAGTACCATATGAAAGATCAAACATTTCATTCTTCCTTTTGTTCTAATGCAAATGCTTGCTTATGTGGTTGCAGATCGACCTGCGATGTGTTAAGCGGATCACTGTGTAACTGAATGATCAATTAGAGAAGAGTATTTTTCCACCAAAAGTGAGGTGAAATGTTTCTGTTCATCTTGGTTGTACTTAAGATAAGATTTAGCTACATATAATCATTAATCAACTAATGTATTTCTTTGCCAAGTGTGTAGTGAGAGCTAATGTTTCACTGGTTATTTTACATCCTTTATTCTTATTCCCTTTAACCTCCAAATGAAATACTCTAGGAGATTAGTTGGTGCTCCATTAACCAAATACCGCTGGCAAAATGTGGTTCTCATTTCAGTTGAGAGAAAAATTATACTTTGTGAACCAACGGGAGATTCATCGTTTAATATTATTCTTTAATCACTAAATCATATAGGAGATTCCTTTGGTGCCCCATTAACCAAATATTAGTATTACTTAAAAAACTAACAAAATGTTATTCTGGTTGCGACTGAGCCCTGCTGAGGCAAGGTCGCCCCTTTTACCCGCTTACATCCTCAATCGGTGAGTCCCTGACACCCCTCTTTCTATTGATTGATCCATATATCGCCAGGAAAGAATGGCTCCCTATCAGTTCAGCTACTATTAGACTATGAATTATTGTTTTTTAGGTAAATTAATTACTCCTTCGAGAATCATAGATCCATGTTCTATTTTTGTCATGTAAGTTAGGTTATAACTATGTAGTTACAACCACATATTTAGAATTGCAATAAAAAACAATTAATAATAGAAACAAGTCAATTATGCGACTTGGTTACGTCTTTCTGCATATCAATCTTGGTTTAGGTCATTTATTATTTGATCCCGTGATTGTGTTGATGGCTTACTTTCTATTTCTTCAGAAAGGCACGAATAGGATCAACCCTGTCCAATTAAAGTTTAATCACCTCACATATACATGTTTTTTTTCAAAATAGAGTTGTATTCAATTTGGCTAGGATGTAATCCCAGTGATCCTAAAGTTATTCCCCAAGCAATCAAATATTTGCAGTGTTCTTTTAGAAGAAATGTCTTCCTGCACAATACTATGTATGGCTAGCTTCTAGCTGTTGATTTATATTCATTTCTGTCAAAACGTTTGCAGTTATATAAACCTTAATGAGACATCTTTGAAGAGAGTTTAGCCATTCCATATTTCTCTTTCGGGCATGTGTTGGCATGAGATTAGTACCAGCGAGTCATGTGGTGGCTTACATGAGAAGTGTTACATGTCTTCGCATGATTTTATATAAGCCAGTAACACCGTTTTATTTTCTATCTGCCATGATTTATCAGTTTGGTTGTTATAAATCTGTTTTTCATCAAGCTCATATCACTCTTTATTTGAATTCCTTGCATTCGTGATTAGCTACCGGTATAAGCATTATTTATTAAGTGAATTTGTAGACGGATGTACTTGCAGACTAATAATAGTATTGACATTTTTTGCTTACTAACTAATGTCTCTGTAGTAGGCCAATTTGTGTGTTTTTGGTTGTGGCAAACCATTTTCAGTGAAACTGAGAAACAACTACCTTTTGGTCTCAGCCCATAACCAGCCGTGAAAGATGAGATGTTTATCCTGCCCTTCTACCTTCCTCCCTGTCCCTACTTTTCCCCATCGCATGTTGGGCTCTCTGAAGTAAAATAAACAGGAAACTATATGCTGAAAAGTGGGGTGATAAATACCCAGTTACTAAATTCACTAAATTTGTGATCCCAATAGTGTGAGCAAAATAGTGAAATGTCAGGGTTTGCTCTACTGCAAATTTGCAGTTTACTTGAACTTTCTTGTGATGAGCAATTCAGGTCTGATCAAACTAATAAATGCATGTGCTTTTCATGTTTTGTTCCTAGTAAGAAGTTGATTCTGTATTTATGTATTTGTTGTGAGCTACTTTTAACTCTGATAAAGAATGTACATTGTATTTGCTTGCTGGTGTCCTTACATCTTTGATCTGATGCTTTATTACCGGGTTG
Organism: Triticum aestivum; assembly: GCF_018294505.1. Taxonomy (NCBI): domain Eukaryota; kingdom Viridiplantae; phylum Streptophyta; class Magnoliopsida; order Poales; family Poaceae; genus Triticum; species Triticum aestivum. The sequence goes on along the minus strand of NC_057802.1, from coordinate 513,230,463 downwards.
GGAGTGATCGCACCCGCAGGGGTGCGACAAGCCACAATTTCTATCTAGTCTACGTTAGGCCTGTCGAGATGACTTCAACTTCTGTACGCTGCATTTTCTTTTGGATGTGTCATGTCGTCATTTCTATTGGTCTATGTTATGCCAAAGACCAACCAAGGATTTATCAGTTTGGTTGTTATAAATTGTCTGTAAGCTACTACGTGTTGTCGTGTCTTTTATGCCTAAGATATTTAGTGCTAAACCTATCGGCGAAACATGCTTTCTATGTTCATGCATTGAGAGGCTTCTTATTGTGTGTATACAAACATTTGGACCGGCACCCTTGCGCCAAGGCGCGATCCCGATCTAGTAGACCACTGAACGCATGCTTTGGCTCGATTGATGTTGCATGGCGTGCTCCTGTGACGTGTGATCGTACATGGGGAAGTGTAAATCTCAGCATGCAGTGCTACTTTCGTTAGATCAATTATTCTCATATGACGCAAAAAAGATTAATTATTCTCATCTCAATGATTTAAATTAATATGTATTTTCCTCGAAAAAAAGCTAGGCATGTATTTCTCTTATTCCTTTTATTAGGTGATACAAAAACACAAAAACGTTGATTTTATCGCATGTGATAATAAAATACGCGTCAACTTTGAAATTATTTGGTATTTACCAAACCGAACCGTATTCTTTGTTCATATCATATTTACCCAAGTACGAAACCGTTTGTACCGAATAACCATACTAACCAAATTAATCGAACGCGCATGCCTACTTCTGGCACACTAGCAGATGCGGCAAGCATGGACCAGGTTCTACCGATGTTGACCATGGCGGTAGCCTATGTATGCCTACCGCCAACGTATAAGATGGTAGCAAAAATGCTAGATCAGGTTATTTTTTAAAAATGGAGTCAGATTGTGCTAAACTCATGCGAGAAGGTCAAAACAATGATTTTGGCCTCTAGCGGGAAGCACATGCATATGCCTGTCCATTTCTTACACAACCTGACTTGGGGTATAGTCCCTCTCAGACATAGAGGACCCTTATTGATGGGAGAGATATTCCCTTGAATCAGGTTTTTGCCTCGTTTTATAGATAAAACACAAATCAAAATAGACGGCTGAAAGGTATAAAAGCATCTATAGTCAGACTCTTCAACCGCCCCCTATATGTCCGGACGGACTGCCTAGTCAGTGTCCTGTCACAAAATCGTGACTCAACCGCCCCCCGCCCTCATATAGGCCCTATATGCCCGGGTGATCGACACCCTATATGCAACCCATTTATTGCGGATATAGGGCCCGGGCGCACTACAAGAAATCTGTTAATACGTGACGGTCCTTAGCTGTCACAGATCAGCCAAAAACTGTCATGCGTGCCCATCCATGACGGACTTGGAATCCGTCATGTATATTGCGTCATAATTTGACATCGTACCTTCCATGACGGTTCTTGGCCGTCATGGAACTGCCTCAGGCCCACCCAAGCCCAAACTAGGCTGTGACGGAACATACCATCATAGACCAATGCCACGTGGAATGACGTGGCTACCTACGTGGACACTATTTTTTGTCACAGAAAGCATCATGGATTTAGGATCAATTTAAATTTGGTCCCATCCATTTCTTTCAGCCCAATTTTGATCAAATATACTTTTAGCGTAATGTGTTCCGTAAATCATAATGCGAATTTTGGACCAGGACAATATTTCCAAAACAGTTTATAATATCCTCCATGAAATGATAATATACAACATATATTTACAAAATATATCACACAACAAGGATTAGAAACTGGTTCAATCCAATTTACATCAACAAAACATATAAAGTACTAAGGTTGTCACTCGTGTTCTTGTCGTCGACCCTCCTGATGGCAACTACATGCCATGGCGGATTGTGATGGACAGCACCAAGTAGCCTGCTACCCAATCATACCTACCATATTCACAACAACATTAGATATTTGTATATATGAATAGATAGTAGAAGAAGAAACTTAAAAAACAAATTACTTGTTTTCCAAAATCCTTAAATGAGAATAAGAAACTATCTAGTATAGAACAACAATAAACATGAAGTTGCTACAAATTAATCCAAATAGAAATGTGTCAAATGAAAGTCTAATCAAGTTGACCTATAAGTGACAACACAATAGAACATACATTGTAGAACTCAAGTATTATAGCAGCAAAATTTGAGGCCATATAAATCCAACAAAAAATGGCATCACCAACAAACTGTATCCCTGGCGCAGTGCCACTGCTCATCGACCTGGCTGGTGTAGCTTCTAATGTTCATATCTCAACAAGTTTACACATGAAACTAAATGTTTATCAAGACACTGACAATAGTGAACAACACTTACATGCCAATTTAACTCCAAATGGCATGCAAAATAACTAAGATCCATGGCCACTAATAGATCAATAGAACTAAGAGGCAAATGGTTATGTTAAGAGGTACTGAGATGGTGGTTAGGATGTATAGGTTTACTTTGATTTGAGTGCATGAGATGATAAATTTAACCACCAAGATCCATGGGGCACAAACAAATTAGTTGAAAATCACACCCTGGTGAAAAATGCGTGAATCTGAACTAGATCAACCGAATAGGTGCACTTCAGTAGCAATTGAGCTCGGAATGGAAATAACGGAGAAATCATAGTAGTGGAATCCAAATCTGCCGAATTGCTTGAAAAACTAACCCTTGGTTGATCGCGGTTCAGTTCCACAACGGCCAACACGATCGCCCTTTCAAGCTCTATTGTGCGCCATGTAGGGAAATGTAGCATGCAATTTCAAAAAAATTCCTACGCTCACGCAAGATCTATCTAGGAGATGCATAGCAACGAGAGGGGGAGAGTGTGTCCATGTACCCTCGTAGACCGAAAGCGAAAGCGTTTGACAACGCGGTTGATGTAGTCGAACTTCTTCTCGTTCTGACCGATCAAGTACCGAATGCACGACACCTTTGAGTTCTGCACAAGTTCAGCTCGATGACGTCCCTCGAACTCTTGATCCAACAAAGTGTCGAGGGAGAGAGTTCCGTCAGCACGACGACGTGGTGATGCTGATGGTGAAGTGATCCAAGCGGGCTTCGCCTAAGCACTACGTGAACATGACCGGAGGCGTAAACTGTGGAGGGGGGCGCTGCACACGACTAGGAATCAATGTTCTGTGTTCTAGCGGTGCCCCCCACCTATATATAGGTGGGAGAGGGAGGGGAGCAGCAAGGGGCGCCCCAAGTAGGAGGGATCCTACTTGGGCGCCTCCTCCAAGTCGGCCTCTTCCCTTCCATATGCATCGGAGGGGGAAGGAAAGAGAGGGGGGCAGGAAAGGGGGAGGCCGAATCCTCCCCTTTCCTTCTCCCTTCACTCCTTTCCTTCTCCTCCTATTTCGGCCTATAGGGGGGCGCACCAGCCCCTTAGGGGCTGGTATGTCCCTCTCTTGGCCCATTAGGCCCATATAGTTTGCCGGGGGTTGCCCGGAACCCCTTCTGGTGACCCGATACATACCCGGTACCCCTGGAACACTTTCGGTGTTCGAATACTATCGTCCTATATATGAATCTTTAACTCTTGACCATTTCGAGACTCCTCGTCATGTCCGTGATCTCATCTGGGACTCCGAACAACATTCGGTCACCAAATCACATAACTCATATAATACAAAATTGTCATTAAACGTTAAGCGTGCGGACCCTACGGGTTCGAGAACTATGTAGACACGACCGAGACACCTCTCCGGTCAATAACCAAAAGCGAAACCTGGATGCTCATATTGGTTCCTACATATTCTACGAAGATCTTTATCGGTCGTACCGTAATGACAACATACGTAATTCCCTTTGTCATCGGTATGTTACTTGCCCGAGATTCGATCGTCGGTATCTTCATACCTAGTTCAATCTCGTTACCGGCAAGTCTCTTTACTCGTTCCATAATACATCATCCTGCAACTAACTCATTAGTCACATTGCTTGCAAGGCTTATTATGATTTGTATTACCGAGAGGGCCCAGAGATACCACGCCGATACTCGGAGTGACAAATCCTAATCTCAGTCTATGCCAACCCAAAAAACACCTTCGGAGATACCTATAGAGCATCTTTATAATCACCCAGTTACGTTGTGACGTTTGATAGCACACAAGGTATTCCTCCGGTATCCGGGAGTTGCATAATCATATAGTCGAAGGAATATGTATTTGACATGAAGAAAGCAATAGCAATAAATCTTAACGATCATTATGCTAAGCTAATGGATGGGTCTTGTCCATCACATCATTCTCCTAATGATGTGACCCCGTTCATCAATTGACAACACATGTCTATGGTTAGGAAACTTAACCATCTTTGATTAACGAGCTAGTCTAGTAGAGGCTTACTAGGGACACTGTGTTTTTGTCTATGTATCCACACATGTATCAAGTTTCCGGTTAATACAATTCTAGCATGAATAATAAACATTTATCATGATATAAGGAAATATAAATAACAACTTTATTATTGCCTCTAGGGCATATTTCCTTCAGTCTCGCACTTGCACTAGAGTCAATAATCTAGATTACATTGTAATGATTCTAACACCCATGGAGTCTTGGTGCTGATCATGTTTTGCTCGTGGAAGAGGCTTAGTCAATGGGTCTGCAACATTCAGATCCTTATGTATTTTGCAAATCTCTATGTCTCCCTCCTTGACTTGATCACAGATGGAGTTGAAGCGTCTCTTGATGTGCTTGGTTCTTTTGTGAAATCTGGATCCTTCGCCAAGGCAATCGCTCTAGTATTGTCACAAAAGATTTTCATTGGACTCGATGCACTAGGTATTACTCCTAGATCGGATATGGACTCCTTCATCCAGACTCCTTCATTCGCTGCTTCCGAAGCAGCTATGTACTCCGCTTCACACGTAGATCCCGCCACGACGCTTTGCTTGGAACTGCACCATCTGACAGCTCCACCATTCAATATAAATATGTATCCGGTTTGTGACTTAGAGTCATCCGGATCAGTGTCAAAGCTAGCATCAACGTAACCCTTTACGACGAGCTCTTTGTCACCTCCATAAACGAGAAACATATCCTTACTCCTTTTCAGGTACTTCAAGATGTTCTTGACCGCTGTCCAGTGATCCACTCCTGGATTACTTTGGTACCTCCCTGCTAAACTTATAGCAAGGCACACATCAGGTCTGGTACACAGCATTGCATAGTACCTATGGCTGAGGCATAGGGAATGACCTTCATTTTCTCGCTATCTTCTGCAGTGGTCGGGCATTGAGTCTGACTCAACTTCACACCTTGTAACACAGGCAAGGACCCTTTCTTTGACTGATCCATTTTGAACTTCTTCAAAACTTTATCAAGGTATGTGCTTTGTGAAAGTCCAATTAAGCGTCTTGATCTACCTCTATAGATATTGATGCTCAATATATAAGCAGCTTCACCGAGGTCTTTCATTGAAAAACTCTTATTCAAGTATCCTTTTATGCTGTCCAGAAATTCTATATCATTTCCAATCAACAATATGGCATCCACATATAGTATTAGAAATGCTACAGAGCTCCCACTCACTTTCTTGTAAATACAGGCTTCTCCAAAAGTCTGTATAAAACCATATGCTTTGATCACCTCATCAAAGCGTATATTCCAACTCTGAGATGCTTGCACCAGTCCATAAATGGATCGCTGGAGCTTGCACACTTTGTTAGCACCTTTAGGATAAAAAAAACCTTCTGGTTGCATCATATACAACTCTTCTTTAAGAAATCCATTAAGGAATGTAGTTTTGACGTCCATTTGCCAGATTTCATAATCATAAAATGCGGCAATTGCTAACATGATTCGGACAGACTTAAGAATCACTACGGGTGAGAAGGTCTCATCGTAGTCAACTCCTTGAACTTGTCGAAAACCTTTCGCAACAAGTCGAGCTTTGTAGACAGTAACATTACCATCAGTGTCAGTCTTCTTCTTGAAGATCCATTTATTCTCTATGGCTTTCTGATCATTGGGCAAGTCAACCAAAGTCCATACTTTTTTCTCATACATGGATCCCATCTCAGATTTCATGGCCTCAAGCCATTTTGCAGAATCTGGGCTCATCATCGCTTCCTCATAGTTCGTAGGTTCGTCATGGTCTAGTAACATGACTTCCAGAACAGGATTACCATACCACTCTGGTGCGTAACATGCTCTGGTTGACCTATGAGGTTCGGTAGTAACTTGATCTGAAGTTTCATGATCATTGTCATTAGCTTCCTCTCTATTTGGTGTAGGCATCACGGGAACGGTTTTTTGTGATGAGCTACTTTCCAATTCGAGAGAAGGTACAGTTACCTCATCAAGTTATACTTCCCTTCCACTCACTTCTTTCGAGAGAAACTCCTCTCTAGAAAGGATCCATTCTTAGCAACAAAGATCTTGCCTTCCGATCTGTGATAGAAGGTGTACCCAACAGTTTCTTTTGGGTATCCTATGAAGACGCACTTCTCCAATTTGGGTTCGAGCTTATCAGGCTGAAGCTTTTTCACATAAGCATTGCAACCTCAAACTTTAAGAAACGAAAGCTTAGGTTTCTTGCCAAACCATAGTTCATACGGTGTCGTCTCGACGATTTAGACGGTGCCCTATTTAAAGTGAATGCAACTGTCTCTAATGCATTACCCCAAAATGATAGTGGTAAATCGGTAAGAGACATCATAGATTGCACCATATCTAATAAAGTAGGTTACGACGTTCGGACACACCATTACGCTGTGGTGTTCCAGGTGGTGTGAGTTGTGAAACTATTCCACATTGTTTTAAATGAAGCCCAAACTCGTAACTCAAATATTCACCTCTGCGATCAGATCGTAGAAACTTTATTTTCTTGTTACGATGATTCTCTACTTCACTCTGAAATTCTTTGAACTTTTCAAATGTTTCAGACTTGTGTTTCATCAAGTAGATATACCCATATCTGCTTAAATCATCTGTGAAGGTTAGAAAATAACGATACCCGCCGCGAGACTGAACACTCATCGGACCGCATACATCGGTATGTATTATTTCCAATAAGTCAGTGGCTCGCTCCATTGTTCCGGAGAACAGTGTTTTAGTCATCTTGCCCATGAGGCATGGTTCGCAAGCATCAAATGATTCATAATCAAGTGATTCCAAAAGTCCATTCGCATGGAGTTTCTTCATGCGCTTTACACCAATATGACCTAAACAGCAGTGCCACAAATATGTTGCACTATCATGATCAACTTTGCATCTTTTGGCATCAATATTATGAATATGCGTATCACCACGATCGAGATTCAACAAAAATAGACCACTCTTCAAGGGTGCATGACCATAAAAGTTATTACTCATATAAATAGAACAACCATTATTCTCTGATTTAAATGAATAACCATCTCGCATTAAACAAGATCCACATATAATGTTCATGCTCAACGCTGGCACCAAATAATAATTATTCAGGTCTAAAACTAACCCCGAAGGTAGATGTAGAGGTAGCGTGCCGACGGCGATCACATCGACCTTGGAACCATTCCCGACGTGCATCGTCACCTAGTCCTTAGCCAACCTTCGTTTAATCTGTAGCCCCTATTTCGAGTTACAAATATGAGCGATCGAACCGGTATCAAATACCCAGGCACTACTACGAGCATTAGTAAGGTACACATCAATAACATATATATCAAATATACCTTTGTTCACTTTGCCATCCTTCTTATCCGCCAAATACTTGGGGCAGTTCCGCTTCCAGTGACCAGTCCCTTTGCAGTAGAAGCACTCAGTTTCAGGCTTAGGTCCAGACTTGGGCTTCTTCCCAGGAGTGGCAACTTGCTTGCCATTCTTCTTGAAGTTCCCCTTCTTCCCTTTGCCCTTTTTCTTGAAACTAGTGGTCTTGTTAACCATCAACACTTGATGCTCCTTCTTGATTTCTACCTCCACAGCTTTGAGCATTGCGAAGAGCTCGGGAATAGTCTTATCCATCCCTTGCATATTATAGTTCATCACGAAGCCTTTGTAGCTTGGTGGCAGTGATTGAAGAACTCTGTAAATAACACTATCATCTCGAAGATTAATTCCCAGCTAAGTGAAAGGATCGATATAGTTGACAGGGGGGTGAATAGGCAACTAACAATTTTTAGCTTTTCTTTACCAATTTAAACTTTGCATCAAAGTAGGTTGTCTAGATATGCAACTAGGTGAGCAACCTATATGATGCAACAACAATAAGCACACACGCAAGCAAGAGATAAAGCACAAATAAGCTTGCACAAGTAAAGGCACGAGATAACCAAGAGTGGAGCCGGTGAAGACGAGGATGTGTTACCGAAGTTCCTTCCCTTTGAGAGGAAGTACGTCTCCGTTGGAGCGGTGTGGAGGCACAATGCTCCCCAAGAAGCCACTAGGGCCACTGTATTCTCCTCATGCCCTCACACAATGCGAGATGCCGTGATTCCACTATTGGTGCCCTTGGAGGCGGCGACCGAACCTTTACAAACAAGGTTGGGGCAATCTCCACAACTTAATTGGAGGCTCCCAACGATACCACGAAGCTTCACCACAATGGACTATGGCTCCGCGGTGACCTCAACCGTCTAGGGTGCTCAAACACCCAAGAGTAACAAGATCCACAAGGGATTAGTGGGGGGATTCAAATTTCTCTTGGTGGAAGTGTAGATCGGGGCCTTCTCAACCAATCCCTAGAGAATCAACAAGTTTGATTGGCTAGGGAAGGAGATCGGGCGAAAATGGAGCTTGGAGCAACAATGGAGCTTGGAGGTGGAAGAGATGGTCAACTAGAGGAGGAAGACACCCCTTATATAGTGGAGGAACAAATCCAACTGTTATCCACCAACTCAGCCCGCACAACGCGGTACTACCGTACCTGAGGCGCGGTACTACCGCAGGGGCACGCGGTACTACCACAGGGCCCCGTGGTACTACCGCCCACGCAGCAGAGACCAGGTCAGCCTAAAATGCACTAAAGCAGAGGGCGGTAGTACTGCTGGCGCAGTACTACCGCTCCCCCTTGCGGTACTACCGCAAGGCAGGGGCTGTCCAGAGATGGGAAGGCACGGATATAAAAAATTACATCCGTGGCTACTTCCGCAGAGTTGGAGTCGATGCAAAAACCCGATGCGGTAGTACCATAAGCCGGCAGCGGTACTACCGCGCGAGGCGCGGATGTAAAAAATTACATCCGCCCCTTACTGCCGCGTACTTGCGGAACTAAGTCAGATACCACGGTACTACCGCTTACTAGAAGCGGTACTACCGTGGGCCCTTGCGGTACTACCGCACCAGCGGGCGGTACTACCGCAAGGTCCTGCGGTACTACCGCTCTAAGGAGCAGTACTACCGCACACCCTAGTTCAGCAAGCAAGAGCAATATTTGCATAGACAAGGAAAACATAGGATACTCCAAAGGCTAGAGGAAAGGAGGTGCAAAGGAAGATGTGTACGTGATGAATCCACCCAACCTTTCCAACGCGGACCCCCTCTTAATAGTACGGCTTCCCTACGACTCAATACCACCGAAAAGAAACAAAGAGAAACGCCGTCTTCCATAGCCTTCGAGGGGAACCAAATCATCTTGTGCCTAGTCAATATATCTGAAATATTCGATGCACATGATTAGTCCGCAAAAGCATTGTCATCAATCACCAAAACCAACTAAGGGATAAAAATGCCCTTACACTAAGTCAAGTGGTTATGATACCCAGACATTCTGAGTATGTGTTCACTGACAGAACTGTTCTCCTCCATCTTGCAGCTATAGAACTTGTTGGAGACTTCATATCTCTCAACTCGGGCATTTGCTTGAAATATTAACTTCAACTCCTGGAACATCTCATATGGTCCATGACGTTCAAAACGTCTTTGAAGTCCCAATTCTAAGCAATAAAGCATGGCACACTGAACTATCGAGTAGTCATCAGCACGCGAATGCCAGGCGTTCACAACGTCTGCAGTTGCTGGAGGGGTGGCACACCTAGCGGTGCATCAAGGACATAATTATTCTATCCAGCAATGAGGATAATCCTCAAGTTACGGACCCAGTCCATGTAGTTGCTACCATCATCTTTCAACTTAGCTTTCTCTAGGAACGCATTAAAATTCAAGGGAACGGTAGCACGGCCATTGATCTACAACATAGATATGCAAAAACTACCAGGACTAAGTTCATGATAAATTAAGTTCAATTCTCCCACTTAGATAGACATCCCTCGAGTCATCTAAATGATCACGTAATCCATATCAACTAAACCATGTCCGATCATCACGTGAGATGGAGTAGTCTTCAATGGTGAACATCTCTATGTTGATCATATCTACTATATGATTCACATTCAATCTTTCGGTCTCCAGTGTTCCGAGGCCATGTCTGTACATGCTAGGCTCGTCAAGTTTAACCTGAGTATTCCGCATGTGCAAAACTGTCTTGCACCCGTTGTATGTGAACATAGAGCTTATCACACCCGATCATCACGTGGTGTCTTAGCACAACGAACTGTCGCAACGGTGCATACTAAGGGAGAACACTTACACCTTGAAATTTTTAGTAAGGGATCATCTTATAATGCTACCAACGTACTAAGCAAAATAAGATGCATAAAAGATAAACATCACATGCAATCAATATATGTGACATGATATGGCCATCATCATCTTGTGCCTTTGATCTCCATCTCCAAAGCACCGTCATGATCTCCATCGTCACCGGCTTGACACCTTGATGTCCATCGTAGCGTCGTGGTCGTCTCGCCAACTATTGCTTCTACAACTATCGCTAACGCATAGTGATAAAGTAAAGCAATTACATGGCATTTGCATTTCATACAATAAAGCGACAACCATAAGGCTCCTGCCAGTTGTCGATAACTTTTACAAAACATGATCATCTCATACAAAAACGTATATCACATCATGTCTTGACCATATCACATCACAACATGCCCTGCAAAAACAAGTTAGACGTCCTCTACTTTGTTGTTGCAAGTTTTACATGGCTGCTACGGGCTTCTAGTAAGAACCATTCTTACCTACGCATCAAAACCACAACGGTGATTTCTCAAGTTTGCTGTTTTAACCTTCAACACAAGGACCGGCCGTAGTCAAATTCGATTCAACTAAAGTAGGAGAAACAGACACCCGCCAGCCACCTTTATGAGAAACTAGTTGCATGTCATTCGGTGGAACCGGTCTCATGAACGTGGTCACGTAAGGTTGGTCTAGGCTGCTTCATCCAACAATACCGCAGAATCAAAATAAGACATTGGTGGTAAGCAGTATGACGATCACCGCCCACAACTCTTTGTGTTCTACTCGTACATATCATCTACGCATAGACCTGACTCGGATGCCACTGTTGGGAAACGTAGCATGCAATTTCAAAAAAATTCCTACGCTCACGCAAGATCTATCTAGGAGATGCATAGCAACGAGAGGGGGAGAGTGTGTCCACGTACCCTCGTAGACCGAAAGCGGAAGCATTTGATAATGCAGTTGATGTAGTCGAACTTCTTCTCGTTTCGACCGATCAAGCACCGACCGTACGGCACCTCCGAGTTCTGCACACGTTCAGCTCGATGACGTCCCTTGAACTCTTGATCCAAAAAAGTGTCGAGGGAGAGTTCCGTCAGCACGACGACGTGGTAACGGTGATGGTGAAGTGATCCACGCAGGGCTTCGCCTAAGCACTACGTGAATATGACCGGAGGCGTAAACTGTGGAGGTGGCGCCGCACACGGCTAGGAATCAATGTTGTGTGTTCTAGCGGTGCCCCCCCCCCCCCACATATATATAGGTGGGAGAGGGAGGGGAGCAGCAAGGGGCGCCCCAAGTAGGAGGGATCCTACTTGGGCGCCTCCTCCAAGTTGGCCTCCCCCCTTCCATATGCATCAGAGGGGGAAGGAAAGAGAGGGGGGAGGGGAAGGAAAGAGAGGGGGGAGGGGAAGGAAAAGGGGGAGGCCGAATCCTCCCCTTTCCTTCTCCCTTCCCTCCTTTCCTTCTCCTCGTATTTCGACCTATAGGGGGGGTGCACCAGCCCCTTAGGCCCGTTAGGCCCATATAGTTTGCCGGGGGTTGCCCGGAGCCCCTTCCGGTGACCCGATACGTACCTGGTACCCCCGGAACACTTCCGGTGTTTGAATACTATCGTCTTATATATGAATCTTTACCTCTCGACCATTTTGAGACTCATCGTCATGTCTGTGATCTCATCCGGGACTCCGAACAACATTCGGTTACCAAATCACATAACTCATATAATACAAAATCGGCATCGAACGTTAAGCGTGCGGACCCTACGGGTTCGAGAACTATGTAGACATGACCGAGACACCTCTCCGGTCAATAACCAACAGCGGAACCTGGATGCTCATATTGGTTCCTACATATTCTACGAAGATCTTTATCGGTCGTACCGCAATGACAACATACGTAATTCCGTTTGTCATCGGTATGTTACTTGCCCGAGATTCGATCGTCGGTATATTCGTACCTAGTTCAATCTCGTTACTGGCTAGTCTCTTTACTCGTTTCGTAATATATCATCCCGCAACTAACTCATTAGTCACATTGCTTGCAAGTCTTATTATGATGTGTATTACCGAGAGGGCCCAGAGATACCTCTCCGATACTCGGAGTGACAAATCCTAATCTCGATCTATGCCAACCCAAAAAACACCTTCGGAGATACATGTAGAGTATCTCTATAATCACCCAGTTACGTTGTGACGTTTGATAGCACACAAGGTATTCCTCCGGTATCCGGGAGTTGCATAATCTCATAGTCCAAGGAATATGTATTTGACATGAAGAAAGCAATAGCAATAAAACTTAACGATCATTATGCTAAGCTAACGGATGGGTCTTTTCCATCACATCATTCTCCTAATGATGTGATCCCGTTCATCAAATGACAACACATGTCTGTGGTTAGGAAACTTAACCATCTTTGATTAACGAGCTAGTCTAGTAGAGGCTTACTAGGGGCACTGTGTTTTTGTCTATGTATCCACACATGTATAAAGTTTCCGGTTAATACAATTCTAGCATGAATAATAAACATTTATCATGATATAAGGAAATATAAATAACAACTTTATTATTGCCTCTAGGGCATATTTCCTTCACGCCATGCAACGGCACAACTGTTATGAAGCTACCTAGACGTGCATCCCGAAAACAAGAGATCATAGTCAGAAAATTAGAGTGTTAAGTGATCAAAATAAAATGAGAGGAATATCATCAAGAAAGAAGATTTAGGATCACTTGTGAGGAGCACTATTGAGGAGGGCGACCTAGTGATGGAGCAAAGGAGTTGAAGAAAAAATGCATTGTGTCACTTTGTTGGCAAGTGCTAGTTCGGTGTGTGCCTCCAGGTTGATATAGAGTGAGCGAACATGTGGCCTTGGTACTAGTACGAGTAAGTGCACGGCCAATGGTAGTACTACTACTCTAAATTGACTCACTGGCCCATGTCGGAACAGGATGAAACCCTATCAAGTCCACTCCACTTTGTCCCCAAGCTCCTTTCCGTTGATATTCGACCTTCTCCAACTTGGCGGGCATGGGATCCAACTCTGACATTTCCTGATCCGCCGTTTGGGACCTTGTCCCATACGGGATGAGGTAGGGATGGTCTCCCACATGGCCCTTGAGGCCATGGCCGCGAAGGTGGAGTCGCGCGCCGCCTTGGATGAGGAAGCCCTCTGTGCCCGCATCGTCGAGAAGCGACAAAACAGGACGACGCGTGCCCTCGCAAGGGGGCAAAACTGGGAAGTCCTTGCCATGGTCGGACTGCACCCAAAAGAGGAGGAGGAAGGGAAGTGACGGGTCAGCTCTAGCAATGAGAAGATCTGGCTCTACTTCCACTACAAAGATGACAGGTGCAATGACAAGGGCAAGTGCAGCCATGGATGAGCTTTCTCTGTAGTTTTAGTATGTAGAACATGCCATTTTTGTTAGTCTGATGGCACATATGATGTAGTAGAGCATGCCAATTTTTTGTAGTCCAATTGTATGAATGATGAAGTAGCCGGACACTATGTGTGGGATCGAGATGTGTTTGTGTGAGTTAAGTTTATGTTGCATGTGATTGTATGGATTTAAGGATTTGCTAATGAGGTACCCGGCTGTGAACACGAACGTTTTGGGGTGGGTGTGTGTGTGGGGGGGTAGATTAGCTAGGTCGGGTGTAGATGCTCTAAGGTAGTAAGGCACCCCTCTATTGTGAGGTCTTATTCGACGTATTAGTGATGGAAGACCAACAAACATATTAACACATCCCAAAGGACTCGAACATGAAGCCGGTTGTTTCATTATCGGCTAATTCTCTAAAACTAGTTATTGACCTCATTGATCGCACAACCGCTATGTGAAAAGAGAATTATATCTGATTCACATTTCTCCCAATGGACGTAGAAGATATTCTCGGCATTCCTCTAAGCACTAGATCTCTTGATGATTTTTCCGTGTGGAACTATGATACAAAGGGTACTTTCGAAGTCAGTTCAGCCTATTGTATGATTGAGAGCAATGCTGATGGGTCAAACCTATAAGTGGAGAAGAATGCATGGACAAATCTATGGAGAATTAATGTACCTTCAAAGCTTAGAGTTTTTCTTTGGAGGTTAGCTCGACGATCTTTGTATAGAGCAGATGTTTTGGAGGATCACAATATGTGGTGGAACTGATTTTTGAAGGCACTCATTGATTGAATGCTAATGTTGAGGTGTGTTTGGGCCCTGCACAACAAATTAATGGTGGAACACATGGTCGCCAACAGAGAACCAAGCACTAAACATTGCCTTTTTGCCATAACCAAGTCATTCCCACATGATGAGTTCACAAAGTTGACGGCTACTCTATGGGCGAGCTGGTATCCAAGGAGGAAAGCAATTCATGAGTATATTTCAGAGCCCGTTCTTGACAATTAGTTTCGTCAATTCGTATATATCAGAGTTGAATGGGTTGCCAAGTTCAATTGTTCATGTAAATATCATTGATCTGAAATGGTGTCCTGGTCTTTCTATGAGAGGTGATAAATATGATTTTTGGGGACTTGACCCTCATGACCCGACTATCAATCGTACAGGGAGAACCGTAAATGAGTAGTGTCCATGACAATCGGTGAACCAAATCCACGGTGTTATCGATCGAGTCAACGAGCAATTGACCTATCCACGAAGGATTTTTCCTGCAGGCAAATCGAAAAACATGAAAGATAATAATAGTCAAACAATATGAAATTACGAATATGGTAGTTGGATCAAAATCTCACAAGATGAAATATTTAGGGTTCGGATATGATGTATTAACGGTCGCACTAACCGCTTATGAGCGAAGACAAATGAAAGTAGCAATAGCTAAGTTTCTCTAAACAAAATCCAAGTCTAATTCTAGCAGGGTTTTTTTTAGAATCTCTAATCCTAGTAGGTGATGGCTATTTATTAAAAATCAATGCGGATGCGTACGTTCCAGGCCTTGTATGCTTGAAGAGAAGCACTTGGTGCAGCCCAAAATCCTACGGCCCATGTGGTTATCTTGATGCAGGACCTGTACACTTGAGGAGTATATGGCCCTGTGGGGTCTTCCTATCCTAGTAGGTTTTTTTAGAATCTCTAATCCTAGTAGGTGATGGCTATTTATTAGAAGTCAATGCGGATGAGTACGTTCCAGACCTTGTATGCTTGAGGAGAAGCACTTGGTGCAGCCCAAAATCCTATGGCCCATATGGTTATCTTGATGCAGGACCTGTACACTTGAGAAGTATATGGCCCTGTGGGGTCTTCCTATCTGTTGCAATTTGCGGCAGAATGGCGGGGCTTCGCACAGGCTGTCCTTTGCTTGGGCCGGCCCACCGACGCGCCTTCTTGTCTTCTATCACGAAAAAAAACCTAAAAGAAAAACAAACACTGGCATGGCTTGATTCCAAGACCTCAAACAACAGAAGCTCCTAACCGCGGGTAGTCAGCCAACACACCAAGCATCAATTCCTGGGCATATAGGCGCAAAATACTATAAGAACACGGAGTAGCGATTGAGATTTGGTAAACATTTTTAAAACATTTTCTTGAAAATTGGGAACAGTTTTGAAATGCCGTGATTTTTTATATTTATTTATTTATTGAAAAAAGTGAACCATTTCTGTGATTCTGATTTAAGAAAAACACGAACAATTTGCAAACCCCAAAATAGTTTTCTAAAACACAAGCATTTCTTGAAAAAATGAACATTTTCTGAAAAAATGAACGAATTATGAAAAAATGCGAACATTTTTGGTAATTCCTGAATATGTTCTGACATAACGAACAGTTTTAATTTTTGAACAAAAATTGAAACCAAGAACATCTTTTTAATTCAGAACAAAAACTTAAAACATGAACATTTAAAAAAATGAGAACATAATTCGTATTTGTATTTTTTTTTGGAAATGCGAACAAAATTTGATACATGGGAACACTTTTTGAAAATGCAAAAAAAAAATGTTCAAACCGCGAACATTTTTTGAAGCATGAAATTTTTTGTGAAAAATTCTGAAAACAATAATATTTTTTGAAATTCCTGAGAAACACAAACATTTTTTGGAACTATGAACTTATTTTGAAAGCAAGAAGATCTTTTGAAATTCCTGAACCTTCTGAAACATGAACATTTTTTAAAATTGTGAACAATTTACATTTTTTGAAACTCCCGAACAAATTTGAAAACACGGACGATATTTGGAAAAGCGGAATTTTTTTGAAAAGCACAAACATCTAAACCAACAATTAGGAAAAAACGAAAATTGAAAGAAAAAACCAAAAAAATAAAAGGAGAGAATAGCAAAAAAAGAAACATGAAAATAAAATCAAAAAAGAAACAGAAACAGACAAATAAACTGGTTCATGAACCTCCTACACGGTTCCCAAAACCAGAAAAAAAAACGGCTCAGAACCTCTAGAAGGTTCTCAAAACCAGGATCGCCGCAACCATTAACGGGCCAGACCATATCGCGTTGCTCGCTGCTGAAGCCTGTGCGAAACCTCTACAGCTTGCCGCAACGTGCATCCTATAGGATTTTCGGTGCGCGTGACATGGTGTTCGGTGGAAGATGTGCATGATTTTCTTCTGGAGTCCGCCAATTGTTGCATATACTTCTCATCTTCACACATGTCTTATAAATATATTGTATGATTCTGCATATCATAAAGAAAAGTGTTGTACTTTCTTCTTAAATAAAAAATAGTATACATTATTATTATTTAAAATCACCTAGAAATATATATTCTCGTAATATTTCGGGTCGTATCTGAGTAGTCATGTTCATATCAATCCTTGGTCAATAAAGCTTAGCAAGTTGGTCCTAGACCTGGCGCTGATGCTTGCATTTTTCTTGATTTATTTCAGACTTTTGGACAATGTTCATTCACTGTGGGGAAAACGTTCCCCTCGACTACGAAGGCGCCTGTGAATATGTGATGCCTTTCTTCTCAAGATTGTGATGACTCGGTATTTCAGAAGTGCTCATAGAGCGGTTGTGTATGTATGCGTTTATAGGGATGAGTGCATGTGTGTGTACGTCTGTGCTTGTACTGTGTTAGAAAAAACTTAGCAAGTTACTCTGAAAAAACTAACTGCATTTTCCGACCCCCCCCCCCCTCCCCCCTCAAAAAAAGGTTGCATCTTCTTCGAAAATACAAAGATGAACATGGTTCTACGCGTATCCACATGAGTAGTAAACCCAAAAAAGTAGAAAATCCTGAATTTTTTGTGTATCAAACCTAGTAGACTATTCTACTCACAAATAGAGTTTCGTGAAGTATTGAATCTCATGGTATTCTTAATGAAGAAAATACAATTGGGATCATATTATTCATTAACATTGTTTTTTATATAGCTTTAATTTTTTCTTTTTTCTTTTGCCCATAATACCACGGATGTAATTTCTTCAACCGGTTGACTATGTGTGTTAAAACAAACACATTTTTTGGTTTTGTTAGTATTTTTTTAATTTACTATTTTATAAGGGATGGCGTGGAACTATGTCTGCGTCCCATCTTCTCAACGAAAAGAAATACAGGTTTCTAGGAGCAACGACAGCGAAACTGCAGGTTTCACTACGATGTTCTTTGCTGGCAGGTTTCTCAGAAGTCGAAGAAAAATACAACAACGTGGTCCGAGGGTCTCTCCAGGATGCAGCTTCACCTGTCTTTGGCTCATTGATATATGGGCCAGTCATTTGTTGGGCCCACATGTCATAGACACAAAAGCAGGTGCCTTAAAGCACCGAAGCATAGTCCGTCTCTCCGGCTCCTACTATCACTGTTTTTATGGGCAATCCGAATCTTGCACCGCTAGGTTCAGAGCATCTACAGCCGGACATAATAAATATGACCCTTAAAGCATCTCTAGCAGACCCGCATCCGGCCGGCCCGCAAAACGCGTTTGCAGATCGTGGAAAATGGCCTTTGCGGGCTGGCTCGGACGGCCGCAGATGCAGACCCCCCAAACGGACCCGTATAAAAGGATATTCGCGGAATATTCTTTTACGGGTCGGCTTTTTGCAGGGTCTGCTCGGGCACCGCCGCGTCGACCCGTAAATAAAAAACGCCCAATTCTCAAATTTGACATAGGTTCCCACAAATAAGTTCAAATTCAAACAACATAAAACAGTTTACGCGCAAATAAAAGCTTCAGTTTAGTAGGGCAAACGCAAAAGAGGGTCTTGCAAAAGTGGCGACCACGTCTGGCATCATCTTGATCGATCTTCACTCCGCGCCATCGAGTCCATCCTGAAGTTCATCGCCACCACCGAATCCACCTCCGGCACTTGTTCCAACTCCCGCACCGAAATCATCAACATTGCCACCATATGGAGCAGAGAAAACATCTCCGACACTATAACACGCACTGGCCGACGCAACCATTCTCCTCTTCAAGATTTCTCTCCTTGCCATATCATGCCATTCTTTGATGAGGTCGTCCATGTCATTGCGGTTCATTGTCATGATCTTGTTCTCTTCGGGAGCAACTTGGACATGGCTTTGTTTTCAGCGGCACGTGCTCTTCTCTCCTCAATCGCCGCTTTGTGCAGCCCCTCTTCCTTGAGCAATTGCCACTTTTCTTGCTTCTCCTTTGCCTTCTTCTCGGCCAACTCTTTCTTGATCTCCAATGACTTCAACAACATCAACTCATTTGATTGCACCATGGCATCAATCTTCTCCCTCAAACTCGATGCTTCGTGCTCTCCCTTCATCTTCTCCTTAGTCTTCTTGTCGCCATCGGGCTTGTTCAAATTTCTTGGGCCATCATCATCCTCATCTTCATCCATGTTTGTAAGTGAACCTTTCTTCGGTGGGGATTCTTTGTCGATCAACTTCCACTTCTCGCAATTTTTAAGCAAGTCCCAACAATGCTCTAGTTTGAAGAATTTGCCTTCTGAAGCTTCCATGTCTTTGTATCTATGTTGCGCAATTTTGTCCTACACAATATGAATAAAGTGAAATGATGCAATCATTTCATATGATGCAATATGATGATGCACAACTTGAACAAAGGCAAAACAAACTCACATAGTCGGATTCCACGGTTCCACTTGGAGGTGCATTGCGTACTTGCTCCAAGCAAGCTGCCCAACGGCTGCACATAGGCTTGATCACCTCCCAACGCCCTTGAAGCGACCAAAATGTGCGCGGAGTCCTATTGGGGTACTTTGTCATCATGCGGAAGTATTGATCTTCGATCCTTTGCCAATACTTCTTGGCGGTTTGAGAAGTACCCGTGCATGCATCAAGAGACACCGCACTCCATGCATTGATCAGAACTTGATCTTCCAAGATCGTGTATTTCTTCGATCTCTGGCTTTTCCCAGTTTTTGTTTGCGGTTGCTCATACGCTTCTGCTTCGATCTCCTCCAATTCTTCCTCACAACCATGATCATCCACGCCGCCCTCCGTTTCATTATAGTCGAATGCGGCGAACGGGGCTTGATCAATGTCAACGGCGTTGGTGTCCAACAAGTTCACGAACTCGGCAGTTGCATTGTTTGAACCACCGCTATAGTGAACGACAACAAGTCACGAGCTATCGCAAAATGGTGAAAAGCAAAGAAAATTGCCATGACCGAAGACTCATACCTTCCGGCCATTTCGTCAAACACCTCGCTTGCGGTGGGAGCAGCACCGTTGAGCGGCATCGCCGTGGCACCTCTTTCCAAGGCGGAGGGAGTGGATGAAGGAGGCGGCTTCTTTGTATCCGGAATCCTCTTCCTCTTGACGCCGGCGGCCTTGGCGACCTTCTCCGCCATCGGCCGGGATCGCGCAGCGGCGTTGGCGCCCGGAGCGCGGGCCTTTGCTGTGGGGGCAGCCGGATTCCCGCCCTGCACAACCACGTTGCCCTGCCGCTTGCAGGCAGGCGCGGCAGTACCTTGTGCAACGGCAGGGCCAACATGACCGGCGACGAGATCCGCCCGAGGGGAAGGAGCGTGCGCGACCTCGACGGTGACGGGGGACAGCAGGGAGTCATCCATGGCGGCGAAGGACGGCCGGGGAAGATGCACCGGAGCATGCGGTGGCGGGGCAATGGTGGCGGAGGGTGGGGGGGAGCGGGAACGGCCCCGCGGAAATGTCCCTCCCGCCAAATCTCGCTGCGGATAGGGGCTGAGCTCGGGTCGTCCTCCTAGCCCGTGAATCGAGAGGTCGGGGAAGATGTTTTGCCGCGTCCCGCAAAAATGTTTTCGGGTCGGCCGCGAATGCGGGGTCTGATCGGGCAGGTTTTCCCGCCCCGACCCGCATTTTGGCGGTTATTTTGCGGGTCGGGGCGGGATGCTGGGTCTGCTAGAGATGCTCTTAAAAGCTCGCAAACGTGCCCTGTCAGTGACCGGGCGTGTCTGTTTTGAACCCTTAATATCCGTCCGCGCAGCCACACTTCTCATTTTTCTTCCCATATGTCTGATCACTTGCACGTGATTGGTGAAGATGAAGAGAGAGATAAAAGAATGAATAAAGAAAGAGAAAAGGTGGTCCAGGGTGAGACCGCGTCCTACGTGGCGGAATGCTCGGGCGCGTCTGTGAGCCCTCGTATCCTCCTCATATTTGAGATGGATATGAGGGTTCTCGGACAGCCCGGACATATAGGGATGATATGAGAAGTCCGGTTGGATCACGTTTGTACTTTTCTCTCATGTCCGATCACTGACCGGGCGTGTTTGCGGGCGTATGTGAGATGATTTGAGGCGTCCGGCCTTAGATGCTCCCAATGCTCGAACAGTAGTTGCATCGGCTGTGGTTCTGAACAGTATAAGAGGATCGATCGATGCATATGCATGCACGGTAGACGGTCGCAGGCAGCGCAATGCGAATGCATGGCAGTGGCCCGTAGTCCCGCACGAAGAAGACATGGGTTTCAATCGGCAACAGTGGAGCAGAAGACATGGGTTTCAATCGGCAATAGTGCCAGTTGCGGTGACTCCGTCCATGCACTATCGGTCTGCTGCGTCTCCTATGGCCCACCAGTACGTCTACAACTACGAGTAGTCAAAGTAGCACTAGTAACTTCTTCTCAAGAAAAAAGTAGCACTAGTAACAGTTAGTTGCGCACAGGGCGGGGATGGCATGCTCTGCATGGGTGTGCATGCATGCACATCATCGTGTATTCACGCGCACGTCGGCGACGAAGGAGACACAGCATCCGTACGGCCGCCGGGGGTTAAATAAGCGTTCAAAGGAGTATTCCTTTCCGAGTTCCCAAACGTACAAACTAACTTGTCTACATGCCGATGGCGTTTCGCAGCGTGTTGTCCATCGCTCCGGAATAATATCTCTGCATGCATCGCATGTCTCGTTGAGTGCATGCTAGCAGCAGCAGTGGCAACGCTGCTGCAATGGTCGGGCGTAACACTTTCATGCACGACGACGATGCATGCATCCAATACGGAAATGTACAGGTTGCATACACAGTAACGCATTTTTGTCCACCATACTAGTAGATACTATTGCTACTAGCTTGCTGCATCTCGTACGACACGTTTGTGTACCGATACGAACATGCACAGCCAGGTTGCACGGTAGTATTGAAATAACTATTCGGTCGTACGTATAGCATGCATAGAGCTACCTTCATAGTAGTACTAGGTACGTGCTGACATAGAGGTAGGGTTGTACGACCTTGCACGCGCCTGTGTGTGCGCGCTGCGGTAAGAGCGTCTCCAACAGCCGCGTAACACGCGGCGGTTAAAAAAGTATTTGCAGCGTGTTGTTCGTGAGTTTTTGCGCTTGCTCCAGCGGCCGCTGCAAAGTTTAGCACGCGCGAGCCGCTCCAACCGCCGCTGCAAAAAAACTGTGTGCGCGCTCTCGCGCAAACAACATATGCACTCCAAACACAACCAAGAAGATCAAACACAAACAAAACAAATCAACAATAAATACCAAAAAATACCTTACCAAAATTTACCGTATTTTGCGTGATCTAGGTCTGGCGATAGAAAAGGCGATCTAGGTCTTGCGGCCGCCGCCGGCCGCCACTTCGGCGGCGGCGTCGCCGCTGCCCAGTCCGACCCCTCCGCTGTGCGGCAGGTGGATCGTCATCATCTCCAGCCGGTCTGCTCGTCAATTCGGCTGTTTATTCTCCGACTCCTGCGTGAACGTTGCTTCATGACCAAGGTGTCGTCTTGTTTCCTAGTCGGCTTGTTCCATCAAGCTGTCTAGTATTGTTCTGATCCTGAGATTACCATAGCCTTGTGCTGGTGTGTGGCCTCACGGGAGTGGTTGGCTTTGGTTATCAAATTTGGTACGTGCAAATACTGCTGGGAGCAATGAACTATCTTGTTTGGAACTGTCGGGGCGTGGGAAACCGCCGGACAATTCGTGACTTACTAGCCCTGGTTGGCTAATTCACCCCGACTCGTCTTTCTCTGTGAGACGAGACAGGCTGCTGTAAAAGTAGAGAAACTGCGATGGAGACTTGGGCTCCGTGGCTTCCGAGGTGTTGATTCAGTTGGGAAAGGAGGTGGACTTGGTCTGTTTTGGGATGAGACGCTGCAGGTGACAGTTTTGGAGGCTTGTGCAAGATTCATAGATGTACAGGTATTTGATCCGGGGATAGATAAACAATGGCGGGTTACATTTGTTTTTGGAGAACCTAGGGTCGAGAACAGAAGAAACATGTGGAATCACCTTACTAGGTTGTGAGGGGTCTCAAATGATCCGTGGATCGTATGCGGAGACTTCAATGAATGTATGTGGCAACATGAACATCTATCAAGCACACAGCGTAGTCCGGCTCAGATGGAGGCTTTTCGGGATTGTTTGGAAGTCTGCGAGTTGATGGATATGGGATTTGTGGGAGTCCCTTTTACATACAATAACAATCAGTTTGGTAATAGGAACGTCCAAGTACGGTTAGACCGAGGGTGCTCGGATGAGGCATGGAGAGATTTGTTCCCAGCCGCTCGGGTGCGACATCTTGTGTCGCCAGTTTCACACCATGCACCGTTGTTGATCCAGATGGAATCGCAGGAACCGTACTCACGATGGAGAAGTGGTGCAAGATACGAAATTATGTGGGAGAGGCATTCTGCTCTCCCCGATGTAATAGCTAATGCTTGGTCTAAAAAGAAAGCTAGCAACTTAGGAGAGGTTGCTGCAAATCTCAAAACAGTTATGACAGAACTGAAGGAATGGAGTCGAGAACATTTTGGTCATGTCTCTAAACAGATTGAACGCTTGCGTACAGAACTAGAGGATTTGCAATTAAATAATGAAGAGAGAGCGGTGATTAAAGAAAAGATGTTTGTTTTGGATGAACTTTTGTACCGTGAGGAGATGTTGTGGCTTCAACGGTCACGTATCACTTGGTTAAAGGAGGGGGACAGGAACACATAGTATTTCCATAGAAAGGCAGTGTGGCGTGCTAGGAAGAATCTTATCAGGCGACTGCGCAAAAGTGATGGTACATGGAGTTCTGTTCCTAGTGACATGGAGCGTATGGCTATCTCTTATTTTCAGGAGTTGTACACTAAGGATCCTACCTTGTCATATGAGGCTCTTTTAGGGTGTATCGATACAAAGGTTACACCCCATATGAATGAGTTACTTGATGCGCCATTCACGGAGAAGGAAGTGGCGGATGCGCTATTCCAAATTGGCCCCATTAAGGCGCCGGGACCAGATGGTTTCCCAGCGAGGTTTTTTCAGCGGAACTGGAACATATTGAAGGAGGAGATTACGGCAGCCGTATTGGAATTTTTTGCAACCGGAAAGAGCCAGCAGGAGTCAATGACACGGCTATAGTTCTTATCCCTAAGGTAAATTCACCGGCTGACCTGAAGGATTTTAGACCTATTAGTCTCTGTAATGTCATATATAAGATTGTTTCCAAATGTTTGGTAAACCGACTGCGGCCTCTTCTCTCGGATCTTATTTCGGAGAACCAAAGTGCATTCATACCAGGGAGACTAATCACTGATAATATAATTATTGCCTTTGAGTGTATACATCATATCCAATCAGCTCTTCAAAGTCAGAGTTATTGTGCGTACAAGTTGGATCTTTCGAAGGCTTACTATCGCGTCGATTGGGATTTCTTGGAGAAGGCACTTCTGAAGTGGGGCTTCTCAGGTACATGGGTGAGCCGGATCATGGAATGTGTTAAATCAGTAAAGTATTCAGTCAAGTTTAATGGGAAGTTGTTGGCCCAGTTTACACCGACAAGGGGACTTCGACAAGGTGATCCTTTATCACCTTTCTTATTTCTTTTTTTGGCTGATGCTTTGTCCGCCTTGTTACATAAAGCAATACGAGATGATGGCCTAGAAGCATTAAAAATTTGTAGAAGAGCTCCAGAAATTTCTCATCTTCTGTTTGCGGATGATACATTGCTCTTCTTTCGTGCGAGTTCTGAACAAGCGACAATTGTCAAGGGGGTGTTGAACACATATGCGGAGGCTATGGGACAACTCATTAACCCGGCGAAGTGTTCCATCTTGTTTGCAGACAATTGCCCAGTGACAACCTCAAATGAAGTTAAAAATATATTGGGAGTTGCTCAGGAAGTATTTGAACCAAAATACCTGGGTCTTCCGATCCCAGAGGGGAGAATGAACAAAGGTAAATTAGAACCACTTCAAGCCAAGTTGAGCAAGAGGCTAGTGGATTGGAGCGAGAGGTATATGTCCATGGCAAGTAAAGAAGTTCTTATTAAGGCGGTTGCACAAGCAATACCTACATATGTTATGAGTGTTTTTAAATTGCCCATGTCAGTTTGTGATGACTTGACCCGCATGATAAGGCAATACTGGTGGGGTGTGGAGAATGGGAAGAGGAAAATGGCATGGCTTGCTTGGGATAAAATGATACTACCCAAAGCTATGGGTGGAATGGGATTCAGGGACATGAGAGCTTTTAACCAAGCTCTCCTAGCCAAGCAGGCATGGAGATTAATTGAACACCCTGAAAGTTTAGTCGCGAGACTGTTGTGTGCCAAATATTACCCTTCTGGCAGCTTGGTGGACACTGTGTTTACCGGCAATGCTTCTGCTGTCTGGAGAGGTATAGAACATGGGCTAAAGCTGGTGAAAAAAAGGCATGATCTGGAGAGTGGGTAACGGCAATAGTATCAGAACTTGGCGAGATCCATGGATCCCAAGAGGGCCTGTGCTAAAACCAATTACCCCAAAAAGAAGATGTCGACTGAACAAAGTTTCTGAGTTTCTTGATCATAGAGGTAATTGGAATATTGATCTTCTAAATGAACATTTTTGGCCGGTAGACGTGCAAGTGATCCGGAGCATTCGAACATCACCGAGCCAGGATGCTGATTTTCTTGCATGGTTTCCGGGCAAGTTTGGGCAATTCTCAGTCAAATCGGCCTACCATTGGGCGATGCAGGAGCACATACGACGTCACAACCCAGGTGCTAGCAGCTCAAGACCCGAGGGGGATCGCGCCTGTTGGAACTGGGTGTGGAAGGCCCGAGTACCACATAAAATGCGAACATTTGCATGGAAGGTCTCGGTTGGCGTGTTAGCTACTGCAGCATGCAAAGTAAAGTGTCACATTAGCGAATCTGAAGTTTGTCGGCTGTGCGGAGATTCAAAGGATGACTCATTTCATGCATTAATAACATGTCCAAGCTCTGTCGCGATATGGAATACAATGAGGCAGGTTTGGCCACTCCCGACTAATGTTGAGTTAATCTACACGGGGCCGGAATGGTTAATGTCACTGCTTGCGGATAGGACAGAGAAGATACGCGCAATGATTATCATGTTGCTTTGGCGTATATGGTCTGTACGGAATGACCAGTTGCATCATAAAGCCACCCCACCGCTTGACATCACAAAAGACTTTTTATGCAGCTATTTATCTTCTTTCAATCAGGCCCAAAAGCACAACATTGAGGATATCATTAAAGGAAAAATGACCGTGGATGAACAGGTGGCCATCCCGGCTCCTATTAGTGCTAAACGTGCACCCTGGCCAAAACCTCCCCTGGGATGGGTCGCACTATCTACGGATGGATCATTTGTGAAGGAGACAGGACTAGCTGGGTCCGGCATGGTGCTTAGGGATTCCGAGGGGGAGGTTATCTTCTCGGCTTATCGGTACCTGTTCAACTGCAAAGATGCCCTTGAAGCAGAGATTAGCGCTATTCTTGAAGGATTGTCAATGAGTATACAGCGGTCAGAATTGCCAATTGTGATCCAATCCGATAACGCGACCATTGTTGCTGCATTGACTGATGACTCGTTGGACCGTTCTGCATACGGTCATCTCATGTTGGAGATCAAGAAAACTCTGGACTCGCGTGGGTTTATTCCGTTGAAAATTGAGCGTCATCAAAATAGAGTTGCTCATAGTTTAGCTAGTATAGGAAGATCTGGTGGTAGCACCGCTTGTTGGTTGCACCGTGTGCCAGACATCGTTACTCATGATGTACTAGCAGACTGTAATTCTGTTTCTGAGGAATAAAACCCACATTATCCCGCAAAAAAAATAGTTCAATTTTATTATTACAACTCAAACAAATAGTTTATCTTGCAATAGAACAAATAGTTCATCAATAGAACATCAAACGCACAAATCATGATGCTCTTTATTGGTCATTCCATGCCTATCACTCTCGATGAGATTCTTCTAAAGATCATCATGCGTTTCGGCACGTCGAATGGTATGATAGGAGGCAACAAAACGGGCCACGCTGGCAGCCCTCCGCCGCACTCGCACGGGATGTCCCAAGAGCTCAAACTGAGAGTAGTCTAAATCTTGGCCACGCTCACTCTCGATGATCATGTTGTGCATGATCACACGAGCGTGCATGATGTACCAAAATATCTTTTGATCCCAAAATCTAGCCGGTGCTCTCACAATAGCAAATTGGGCTTGCAAAATGCCAAAAGCTCTCTCCACATCTTTACTAGCCGCCGCCTGAGTATTGTGGAAATCAAGATTTTTCTTACCTTCCGATTTTTTCAACGGCTTCATAAATGTTTGCCACTTTGGGTAGATGCCATCCACAAGATAGCAGCCATAGTTGTATGCATGGCCATTTGCTACAAACTACACCGTAGCAGTTCACCATTTGCAATCTTATTCATCAGTGGTGACCGCTTAACAACGTTGATGTCATTCAAAGATCCAGGCATTTCAAAAAAAGCATGCCAAATCCAAGTCTCTTTATCGGCCACCGCTTCAAGGATTATAGTGGAACCCTTTTTTGGTCGTGGAATTGCCCATGCTATGCCTTAGGACAATTTTTCCAACTCCAATGCATGCAATCTATCGAGCCAAGCATATCTGGGAAGCCGCGAGCATTGTTCATCTCCAATAGCCTTGCGACGTCTTCAGCATTGGGAGATGTCAAATACTCCTGGCCAAATACTTGCACAATTCCGACAGCGAAGCGCTTGACACACGTGATGGCTTGACTCTCACAAATGGCCAAGTGGTCATCAACTAGATCGGCGGGAATACCGTATGCCGACATACGCAAAGCGGCTGTCACCTTCTGAAAGGTGTTATGCCCGAGCTCTCCGGCGGCATTCCTCATTTGCTGAAAAAACCGGTCATGGCTCGCTAGTTTCTCTACGATACGCCTGAACAACTCGGTGTTCCTCCTAAACCGGCGCCGGTAGTATGACTCGGGGTACACGGGATTATCCGCGAAATAGTGCCTCATCAATCTGTTGTGGGCATCGATCCTATCCCTCCAAATTTTCTGCCGACCCATAACCGAACCACCGTGCTTCGGTTTTTTATTGATGTGCATAGCTAGGATCATTGCAAGACCCTTCTCCTCTTCAATATCAAATTCTTCTTCGGAAGAATCATATGACGAATTCATCTATAATGTTCAATTTAAACTAGGCTATAAAAACTACAAACAACATGCACCAAATTTATGTAAAAAATGTGAAGTTGAAGCAATACATACCTTGCAAGCGTTTTGTCGAACACCTTGTGAGCGCCGAGCGGCAGTGGACGGTCGGGCGCTGTTCGTCGGAGGAATGGCGCGCGCGAGGGACGGCAGCGACTAGAGGAAGAAGGAGAAAGCGGCGGCTGCGCAAGGATAGGCTGGGGAAGCGCCGGAATGGTCGCCGGAACAAATGAGGTGGTGCGGGCGGCGGCGCCAGCGCCTGGGTCAGGGTTGGTGGAAGTCGTGAGCGGGCGCTTGAGTGTGCGGCGCGCGGTAGCGGGCGCAGCAAATAAACGGCGCGCGATGGCATTTCGGACCGCGCGCTGAACTTTTTATGCCGCGCGCGCTTATTGCGCCTCCGCTGGAGCTCGCTTAGCAATTGCGCGCGCCAATAAATTTTCGACGCGGTGCTTATATAGCGTGGCAGTTGGAGATGCTCTAAATGGCACGACGGACTGGCAAAACGGGACCACGGTCCCACCGCCTCACCTGGGACGCTCGCGACTCGCTGGGGAAACCGTCCCGGCTGCCTGCGTGCGTGCGCGCGCCGCACCGACCGACACCGATGCGCATGGCATGCATGCGTGAATGAACAGAGCGTCTGCGTACGTGGGGTGAATTCCTGTTCCTTGCGACCGGTAAGGACGGTCAACCCTGTATTCTCTGCCGGCCTGACCGCGCCTCATGTGCCAGGCAAGCTGCTACGGAGTGGAGGAGTACAAACAAATTAAACCTAGATAGCTCCTATTATAATCCTCGCCTTCATGTACTACCACCAGCACCGCACCTGCAGCCTGCACTTGACTAGCGAGATGGGAAAAGGATGATAAATGTGCGTTCTAACTTGAAAAATGTACTCCCTCTGTAAAAAAATACAAGAATGTTTAGATCACTATTTCTTTACGAAGGAAGTATTATATTATGGAGCGGAGATAATAGTTGTTGCACTCTAATTCTGTTAGAAGATTATGTAGTTAATCTCTTTTATCTGTTAGAAGGATATGCCTCTGCATATTTTAACATGAAGCCGTCCCCTCTGATGAGGCAAGACGTTTCCCCTATTTCTACTAGTACAATGCCCGTGCGTTGCCACGGGCTCTTGAAATAGTTTGCAAGAGTTATATAAAGATAATGCATGTTAAATTTCACACGTACGGACAATATAACACAGACACAATTATTTAATAATTAAAGTACATTTTTGCAATGTAAATTGCCAAAAAGAAAAATTAATGGCATGTCCATGTAACAAACTTAATGGAGTTCCAACTAAACATCTATTATAAAATTATTAATATCTAGGTTATACGCTTAAGAAATTCTTTCACAATATACGGAAAGTTGTCTTTAGCTTCATTCCCACGATGTTTTAGCAAGTATAATAAAAACTGCTTTCTCAACTCATATCCATCCTGCACAAACAATATATGTAGTTAGTATGAAAATAAGTAACGGACAATACTCACCGCGCAAACCGGCTTGACCCGTTCCACCAGAGCATAAAATGAATCATCGCTAATCATAATTCCCATTAACATCAACCAGTATTCTTGGTGTTTATTACTGTTAGTCAACTGGCATTTCAAGTTTCATTACTGCCTGAAATGAAGGTTATCACTCTAAAATAGCATGGTCATATTAGTGACCGTGCAAACTTCAAGATTTAAAACCGATAAGCAGCCCTTCAAATTAGAAAGGGTGCATGTGCAGCGCACGTAAGTTTAGGAATTTCTTCATCATTTTGATTATCTAAATCAATTTTTTTTCATAATAGTTGTCACAATAACATGTTATGTTTAACAAGAATTGGTCTAAAGTGAAATTTTATAACAATCCAAAGTCCAATTTCGGCAAACAGCCTCCTCGCTAGCAAGATGTGTCAGCACCATCCAATCGCCATCTCGCAACTGTCATCCTGGTGGTTTGGATTTCTGAATATGTTTGTCTCTTTCCTGCCGCACGCAACACTTTATCTCCATGTCACGCCGAATCTTGTTTTTGGGCTATCATCAGGGGATTTTGTCTACCTAAATATAATTACACACCATGAAGACAAGCTCGAATTGCTGGTGGCTTGGATCGTCTCAACAACACCCAACCAAGAACCAACCGACCAGGCTCGATCCTCTGCAAGGAGGGCATACCAAATCATCTCCTTTTTTATCAACACAGATAGAATGTTCAAAACAATGCCATCATAATCAACATGGGCAAAACATAGCAAAAATAAGGACATGCTATTGTTCTACGCGAGACAATAAGCAACTTCAGCATCCAGTGTCCCATCATCTACCATGAAGATTGGGAACTCCGTCGTTCCAGGATATGCTTCAATATTTCAATATTTCAAGATTGGGAACTCATTGCATGTAACTTTTTTCTTGCTTGTTAGCATAAACCCAGACATTGTCACCCCACAACAGAAAACATTAAGGTTTCAAAACAAAAGAAAACATTTGAACAAAAGAAAGTTAACGTATAGCAGATCTCAACCCATCTTACATCGCAAACTGTTAACCCCAATATTTCATGATCTGAATGGGGGAATTAAGGTTGGATTTTGTCTCTGACGAATCAGATTTCTGGACATTGTCAACATCAAGATTCCATCGCATGGTTTCATAACAATCAACCTGTACATGGATCTCTGATTAAATTCTAGCCACTACCATGAAGCTCCCGGTCAACAAGAGTTGTATTTTTTCTGTTTAAGCGGGCACCTAGTTTTTCTAATACATGGATGTAATTCTCCCCATGTGGCTCAAAAGAAGCATGATGCCCCTGGGTTCCTGAACCTTGACCCAACGCCACCCATTTATTTGTGACAATTTATGCCCAAATTTATCTCAAACAAAAGGTATGCCCAGATCTGTAACACAAGCAGCTGAACAATTAAAAAATATAAATATCCTAGCCTTCTTTTTCATACGACTCATGAGATTCTACAGCAACAAAAATGATTTTACATTGTTTTTCACACACACATGAACCAGAGCTGCTAGGCAGCAATATTCCACCATTTGACAATAACTATAACGATAAAGAATGACTACCAGACCATATCCTTTACTACATAATGGAATACTAATGTGCAAACAAATGCCACCATTGCTCCTGAAGTATTCATATCATCGAGTAAGAATGGTTGCATGTTTATCACATTTTCCAATCCAATGAAACTGATGTTATAACGCATTACACATGCTATGAAAGAAATTGATGAGAACAATATTACATTTGCTCTTACTGCAAATCAACACCAACAAATCTATAATAGGTTCATGCATAAAGCAAGTGAATTTGAAAAAGAAACCAGAACCTTATTAAGTGATCCTAATTCCATGCGAAGTTGCCTAGGAAAAATAGAAGTGGAGGATCAAGGTGGATTCCAAATAATAGTAATATAATACTCCTTCAAGGAAAAAAAATGAAATCTAGTGGGTACAAGCATTTTGAATAATAAATAAAATTAAGATCTAACTATATACGTGCAATACATGTTTCTAAAATTCAAAGTATGTATGAATATATGTAAATAAAAGTTTTGCTTAGGTCATAATTTTTCATACTTCACAAACATCTTATCCTGTCAAATCATTGGTGCACATCCCCATTGTGCAGGATTTTTTTGGAACTTCCTATCTCCACTTACATCATGGATAGCATACAGCAAAAGTTAATTAAAATTCAATAGACTTCTATGGGATGACATGAGTGACGATCGGTGCAGATTTATGGCATTGAGCATCATCTACTAACCCTTCAAAATGATGATTTTCATTTGGACCAAGTACATCTCAAGCTGCAAGCACAATAAAATCACCATGGGCTTGGAGCCCACCATCTCTCCACGTTCCTGCATGTGAAGAATTAACCAGTGCCCCAAGTCAGAACTACTGCTAACCTTATTCATGTAGACCTTACTAAAAATTCAGAAAATATGCAGAGTATCCATTTTTGTTAACCTAGCTATCTGCAGCCCAAGACAGAGCGTGACCATAATCCACACTACAACACATGAATATAGCTACCTTATGGGGCATATATGCCTAATCCTCATATCTTCTTGTTTGGAAAAGAGTTGACCATTTGCACATAGTATAGAATGGCGAAGATTGAACATGCTCTCGTACAATTGGGGAATGGTGTGGAGCTCCATAAGCGACGGCGGCGATGCCGGCTACAGTTGTTCTGACAGGAACTAATTTGCTTACTCTTCGTTTTCAGTTAACCACATAGTACTACACTGCCATATACAAAATCAGGAGAGGAAGGTACCTTCTGTACGCCCACTGCACGGGAGAGTTTTGTGGCGGACTGTATACCTGGACGCGATAATCTTGTTTCGGAGGAGCGCCCAACTGCGGCATGGAGGTCAGAGAGGGGTGAGAGCCGGACCGGCGTGATTCACACAGTGCAAACCTGATAAACAAAATGCAAAAGTCCAGCACCTGGTTTACTGCAAGGAGCTCGCTGGTGTCCAGATTCAACCCGAGGTAGACTTGCCCATTATCTCGCCCTTCCGCCATCGGATCGGCGGGATGTCCCCTGCTCAGCCGCTCCCGTCGACAGGTACGGCCGCCCGCGACTGCAGGCGTTGTGGCGGCGAGGGACTCTTGGAGATGCGATCGAGCAGCCTACCCCTTGACTTGCAGAGGCAGGAGCTGATACGGACGCTGATCCCACTGAGGGGCCCGGCGGAGTGCTGGTGCGGACTTGATGATTCGACACATGAAGTCGAATAGATCATGGAACCCGGCACCGCCGCCGGCATCAGCGGGGTCCCGTCGCATGGGTCGTGGTCTAGGCTCGGGGGTCGTGTCGACGGCGGCATGGAGGTAAGAGAGGTGAGAGCCTGCTGGCCGTGCCCTTCCTCCCCTCCCTTCCTTCTGTTCTCCCTGGAACCGCAGCAGGCCATGGAGGAGCTCAGCCGCCGCCGTCGTCCCTCCGACTCTCGCCGGAGCCGTCCGTCGTCGACCCGATCCTGTTGCCATCCGCCAGATCCACAGCAGCCCCGCCGGAGCCCACAACTTGGCCATCACCGTTCCCTCGAGATGACGCCGCCTCCCCGTGTTGACCGCGTCGCTCACCTGCATTCAGGGATCTTTCGATATCGGATTGTGTTTTCCTTTCCTTGGATTAGGAAACGATGTACCGGGGTCGACGCGGGGCGCGCGGAACGTTTGGTACGACAGAGTTTTCGTCCGCCCAGGTAAATTGCTAAGCGCGTTTTTGGCTCTGGATTAGATTAAATTAAGTGATTCTGATCGTGTGGTTATAATTGAGCTATGTTGTTATGTGTACGTTAGGGTGGGTACACTTAGAGATGTACATGTTTTCTTCTTTAATAAGTAGTAGAGATGGTTTACCTATGAATTTCTTTAAATCCATTATTTGTTTCCTCAAAATCTATTATTTATTTCCTAAAGCAAATTGCATTAATGAGAGAAATTCACTGATTTGGTTAAGGTAGGAAAGAATCTATTATTTGTTTCCTAAAGCAAATTGCATTAATGGAAGAGATCCGTTGATTTGGCTAAGGTAGGAAAGAATCTATCATTTGTTTCCTAAAGCAAATTGCATTTATGAAAGAGATTCGTTGATTTGGCTAAGCTAGGAAAGTTAGATCCGTGATCTTTTGTCATTACGAAAGTGTTGAAAATAAACCGTATTAAATCCATTATTTGTTTCCTGAAAATCTATTATTTTTTTCCTAAAGCAAATTGCATTAATGAGAGAAATTCATTGATTTGGTTAAGGTAGGAAAGAATCTATTATTTGTTTCCTAAAGCAAATTGCATTAATGGGAGAGATCCGTTGATTTGGTTAAGGTAGGAAAGAATCTATTATTTGTTTCCTAAAGCAAATTGCATTAATGGAAGAGATCCGTTGATTTGGCTAAGGTAGGAAAGAATCTATTATTTGTTTCCTAAAGCAAATTGCATTTATGAAAGAGATTCGTTGATTTGGCTAAGCTAGGAAAGTTAGATCCGTGATCTTTTGTCATTAGGAAAGTGTTGAAAATAAACCGTATTAAATCCATTATTTGTTTCCTGAAAATCTATTATTTATTTCCTAAAGCAAATTGCATTAATGAGAGAAATTCACTGATTTGGTTAAGGTAGGAAAGAATCTATTATTTGTTTCCTAAAGCAAATTGCATTAATGGAAGAGATCCGTTGATTTGGCTAAGGTAGGAAAGAATCTATTATTTGTTTCCTAAAGCAAATTGCATTTATGAAAAAGATTCGTTGATTTGGCTAAGCTAGGAAAGTTAGATCCGTGATCTTTTGTAAAGTGTTGAAAATAAACCGTACCGGACTACCAACTCCTCCATTAGGTTTTTTTTCGCTGGTTAATCTTGGTAGGTCTTTTTTCGTTGGTTAACCTTCGTAGGTCTATTTTTGGGTACGTGGATGGGTGCGGGTTGGGGCCTCAGGAGGAGGTTTTTTCGGTTTCTGGTGGATAAATCAGAGGTGGGAGTGAGGACGAAAAAAAACGGACGAAAATGGTGGGACGAAAATAAACCCGGAACGGAGACTACCAACTGCTCCATTAGGAGTAGAGATATGGTAATCATAGTCCCTTCCATTCCACACACACCTAGGCTAGAACTTCAGTCCTTTGCCATGACGTCTCCAGTCTATCTTCTCAAGTCTCTGCAAAACTCACCCACAACAGTTTTGTCCTATGGCGTGCCCAGGTGCAATCGCAAGTTTGAGCTGCGTGCATGCATGTATGGGTACCTAGACAAAACCATCTCCAAGCCAGGCAAAACCATCACCATCAAGAACTCCAAAGGGAAAGATCAGACCCAGCTCGGCTGCCTTCCGGTGACGGGCAGCGCCATTGCCATTCCAGGGGTGGATGGATGGATCGTGCACCGGACCTGTAGAGAATGATTTGGTGCATCGATAATTGATTGATCGTGCACTAGGCACACACACACACACACACACACACACACACATATATATATATATAGGGATGTGATCGGTATCTTGTCTTCTAAGATACACGTACATACAGAGGGAGACAGACACTACGGATACTGCATACGAAACCCAGACCTACGTACATGTACGCATGTTCAACAGAGGCTAAGGCACGGTTGCACGTGAAAAACTTCAACCTAAGGTGTGGCGTGAAAATAACAAAGTGTCTAACGAAGTCCAAGGGAACCTAGAAGGAACTCCTCGGATGCCCGGCGTGTAAACACTTCGGACACACTTCGGCAATCCAAATGGACAAAGGTGTGAAGATTTGTTGAACCACCTTTCCAGACGGATAACTAAAGATGAAGAATAATTCAAAAGATTCGAAGAGCGTTCCCGACTTAAAGACCGGTTCAGGGGCTATTGATGGTGTCCCGGACTAGGGATCACTCACCATGTAGTCTCCCGGCCAGGTGGGCCGGACCGACGACCACCCATGGGGGTTCACCTGTGGGCCAATAGCTCCTGTGCGACGTTTTGGAGGTGAATTGGCAAGAGTGCGACGTTGTTCGACCGAATGGCTGTGGTGCGACACATTTGAGCGTGTAAATAGCCCTGGGCCACATGGGGTGTTAAATGTGGTTAAATTGGTCGTCAACCAAGCCCGCCCGTTTATGTTAGGACATGTGGGTCCAACTTAATTGTTCCTCAAAACAGCTGACCGTGCCCTGCCGCCCGACCGTGCCGGGCCCGCCACTCTGCCCCCCTTCTTCTCCGGTGGCGGCGGATCTTGCGTTCTCGGTGGCGGCGGCGGAGCCCTCGTTCTCAACGGCAGCGGAGCCTTCATCATAAGAAATGGTGAGTGAATTCAAACCCTAGTCGCCCTCCCGTTCCTCTCTCGGGCCCGTAGATCTCAGCTCGTTTTCTCTATTTTCGCTTGCGGAATCGATAGGTTGTGAGGGGAGCCCGTGGGCATACTGAGATGGAGCCGCCAGATTCAACTTCGAATAGGTAATGCGCCTCTCTCCGATCCAATTTTGCATGCAATTAGGGGGTGGCCTCGTCTGCTCTTTCTCACGGGCTCACACTGTCCGCCACTGACAGAGGGGATGCTGCCGCTCGGACCTTCGAATTGATAGTCAATTTCTTTCCATCAAAGGCAAAATTAGTTGATGGTAGCATACAGAACATTGAGAGAGACACAATTGTTAAATGGGAGGTTGAGTTTACAGAGATTGATCCACAAGTTCTACAGAACATGGGAGAGACGGCAGTGAAGAAATGGGTGGAAAAAATTGGGGAGAATATTGTTTGGGGTCCAGAGCAAGAAGTATCACTGTTGCGGTTTGATGATTGGAAAGGAGAGTATGTGAGAATAGAAGATGGTGAACAGATTGTTGAAGAAATCGATCGGCAAAACGGCTGGACAAGCAAACGGGCTAATTTTTTTGCTGAGCTCGTTGATCTGAACATTTTTTCGAAGGTTGGATATGTGCCATCACAATTGGCTGCGCAGATGGTAGATGATGATTGGGCTACACAGAGGCCATTGATTCCCATGTGTACTGAACTTACAGTAATAGCCGAAGAGGGACAGGTGACTGGAACTGAAACTGAAACTGCAGCAACTGTTGATTGGAATGTAGTTGAATTAGATGAGCCTACTGATTTGGTCATTGCACCAATGCCTGACATTGAGATGGCCAAACTTTTTGGCATTCCAGTCGATGACAGAGATAAGCAGGAGAGGGGCGAATCTAGTTTGCCTGCTAATGCTGATGAAGAAGTAGATGGACAGTTGATGGAACAAGCTGCAGATGAAGTAGATGATGCACATGATGATGAGCTGGTGCATGTGTATGACAAAGAAAACCCTGTCATTGAAGTAGGCAAGTTGTTCCCAAGCATGAAGGAGTTTAGGATGTGTTTCAAGACTTATGCAGTGAAACATGAGTTTGATGCCAAGACTGTTTGGACTGATAGAAAGAAGTTTTATGCGAGGTGCAGAGGATTTGATGGTAGTGTGAAGCCTTGCAAGTGGTACATATCTGCTAGACTGCAACCTGATGGAAGTACTGTCAGGGTTAACCAAATCCCCAATCAACATACTTGTATTACAAGTTCACAGAGAGTATCAACCATGACATCACAACTTTGGGTTGCAGAAAAGATCACCCCAATTTTAGCCAAAACACCAAACACTACTGCCAAGAAACTCAAAGTAGACTTGGAAAAGATGTACCCCATTAAACTGAAATATACCACAGTGTGGAAGGCAAAACAAAGGGCAATGAAAAATTTATATGGTGATTGGGCAAATACATTTAGGATGCTTTACAACTTCAAAGCAGAGGTGGAAAAGAGGTCACCTGGCAGTGTTGTGGAGATAGATACAGAGGTATCAGCCGAAGGTGAAGTCAAGTTCTCCAAGTTTTTTATGGCTTTGAAGCCTTGCATCGATGGGTTCAAAGCAGGGTGCCGTCCATATTTGAGCATAGACTCATCATTTTTGACAGGCAAGTGGAATGGTCAGTTGGCAGCATGCAATGCTCTAGATGGACACAACTGGATGTTTCCTATTGCTGTTGGCTTGTTTCAGTCAGAAACAGAGGCTTCATGGACATGGTTCATGATCCAGTTGAAAAGATGCCTAGGGCCAGTGTCACCTTTGGCTATACACACAGATGCATGTAAGGGGCTTGAAAATTCAGTGAAAAATGTTTTCCCACATGCTGAGCAGAGGGAGTGCTTCGGTCATTTGTGGATGAATTTGATCAAAAAATTTAGAGGAGAAGAATTTGGGCGCATGTGGCCAGCAGCAAGATCTTACACTAGACAGACACACAAATATCATCTTGATAAGATAATGGCAGCATGTGATGAGTTTGGTCCATGGCTGAACACCTACCATTCTTTGTTATGGTACAGGTCAGCATTCAACACTGCCATCAAGTGTGACCACATCAACAACAATTTGGCAGAGAGTTTCAACAACAAGGTGAAGGAGTTAAAAGATTTGCCTGTGCATGACATGGTTGACCAAATCAGGATCATGCTCATGCGGTTGTGGGAATTGAGAAGAAGGATAGGTGATTGTCTGCAAGGTGATAAGCTTCCAGCAGTGGTACAACAGGTGGTCAATAGGAGCAGATGTCTTTCACATTTGTTTGTTGAAAAATCTTCACCTTGGGGTGCTGAAGTTAGAGATAACAAAACTGGAAGGAGACATGTTGTTAACACTGAATTGCATGATTGCACTTGCCTCGAGTGGCAACACACTGGTAAACCATGTGAGCATGCCATTCTCTTCTTAGCATCCCAACCGAAGATAAACATGCACCCATATTTGCATGAATATTATTCGGTAGCAAGATTCAAAGCTGCATATGCTACTCCAATTCCAGCACTTACAGATCAGTCTCAGTGGCCTGAAGTGGACATTGAATTTTCCATGTGTCCTCCCTTGACGAAAAGAAAGGCTGGCAGGCCTAAACAGAGTAGATTCAAGGCATGGTTTGAGAAAGGTGGGAGTAGTAAGAAGGGAAAGAAAGATGGAAAGCCAAAAAGGGCCCAAAAAGGTAACAAAAACAGATGCAAGTTGTGCCAGGAACTTGGGCACAGAGTGGGATCTGTCAAATGCCGTTACACTCCTGATAAGCCAAAGTATGTTCTTGTGTATTTGTTTGTGTTTTGATTTGGTGCTTTTTTCCAATTACTATATCTATAACATTTTCCCAATGGCCAGGAGGAAGCGAGCAAGTCAGCCCCTTGTTGTTGAACAGTGTTGGCCAACAAAAAAAGCAAGAGTCAATGGCGGTAGAAAGAAGAGAAGTGTGCCTGAGCCTGAGCAGACTGAAGAAAATCTTGCTGCAGTCAACATTCAGACTGAAGAAACTGCTCTCGAGGTTGAAACTGAACCTGAGCGTGTCGAGGTTCAGACTGAAGAAACCCATGTTGAGGTACACACCGAAGAAACTGAAACTGCTGTCAACATTGAGACTGAAGACACTGATCACGAGGGTGTTGGCGAGGTGTTGAAAAGACCAGTGAAGAAAACCAAGATGATCAGTGAACTTGTGTGTGTAGTAGAACCAAAAACAAGAAGTGCTAAGGCGAAGAAGGGCACGCGACGTGGTAGGAAGAGGTAGAACAGAGAACAGTTTGAAAATTTGGGGCATGTAATAATATTTGTAACTTGGTGCGTACTGGTAGTCACTATGTATCCCCGTATTTCTATTCGAACTTGTTTGTTGGTACCTTGTCTAAACCAGCCAAATAAAATTCAAATTTAAATTCAAATTTGGGCTCAAATTTGAATTAGGGATGGGGTATTGATGTTTTAATGCTATCTAAAGTACCTCAACTGAAATATGTTTGCTTGCTGATCATTCCGAGCCCTTTTGGTAAGTTGAACTCATAGTCATGAAAAGTGTGTCTCAAATGACCTCCAAAGGTAGGATAAACGGCCTCATATTTAAGCAAGTTTTTTTGGCACCTTGTCTAAACCAGCCAAATAATTTTTCTACACATCTATTCTACCTATATAGTGTAAATCTAAAGTCTCACTATTTATTGAATTAATTTTCTATTATTTTTTTTTTGAAAAAACAAGGTTTAATAGCAAATTATATATAAAACAAGTTTAAAACATGAAAATGAGAAAAGTAAGTTAAGATCTTTCTTAGTCAATCCAAAATGAAGTTTTGGTGAGGTTTTCACACTTTTCATTTTCAAAACCCCACCTACTCTCGGGTGCCCACTACTCTCTCCCTTGAACTCCATACTACATTGTTCGAGGAATGACAATTTTGTGAAGGATTTTTCGTAAAAATGTATGTAAACCATATTTATATTTTTTTTTCTCGTTACTATACGACATAATAAGACTATGTGCGCAAGTTTTATATTTTTTTGATTTTTTTCGAATTAGTTATGCTCAACCCTAATCAGTCAAAACCCCTCAAAACCCCGCACACTACCGGGTCGTCGATCGTTGTGCGTGGACGGTTGAGATCAGGCGCTAGGGTTAGCTACAGTGTGCATCGATCCGCATGAGACGCGCTGATTGGTTGAATCAGTGTGCATCGATCCGCATGAGACGCGCTGATTGGTTGAATCAGTGGGGTTTGGATCAGCCTCTCTCGTTGGGGCATCAGGACCATTCATTTGAATCCAACGGCAAGAGTTGACGCGGTGCATGGACCAAGCCTACGCAGTGCCCTTTCCGTCGTTGCATGCGTGCCCGTGCCTACCCGCAGCATGCATCCCCACCCGCAGAACTGCGCCCGTGCGTTGCATGCATGCCCTCGACGTAGCCCTGCTCCGCCACCCCTATCGACGCAGTAACCTGTCGCATGCCTACCATTAGAACCGATGCATCGTCGCATCAAAGCATGCGCCCGGCCACAACGCAGCAGCCCGATGAAGACAACCAAAAAGCCAACGCTGCATTGCGTGCTGTACATGGCGTGCTCCTCTTTGAGGATGCAATACTGGCATGGGGTATCGATGCCCAGTTCAAACGGCGTGCTGCCCGTTACAAGATGGCCAAATGAAGGCGTCCATTATTGTCACGTCTCCCATCGACCAAACGTTGCCCTCTAGCGAGGCCCTAGCAAGATGTGCAAATTAATGGGCTACGGCATGAATGCACGGGCGGCACACGCAGAGAACCCGGGGCAGGCGTGTCCCCTTGACCCATGACGGCACAGACGCGTGCGTGAGCCCGTCCCCTTGACCCGCGACCGGTGGCACAGAAGGATCGCAGCCCGTTTCCCACGCTCGTGTACACACTTTCATGGGGCGCCACCAAACGCCGCCCACCCATTAATTCTACGGGGTGAAACCACGTCGCACTTGGGCTATTTAAGCCGGGCACTATCGCCTTCCTCTCCCTCCTCATCCACACCCCATCCTCTGCCTCCTCTGCCCTCCTTCTTCCTTCTTCTCCATCAAACCCGATCGAGCCCTCGAGCCACCCCGCCACCATGCAGTACAACGGCCCCACCTACCGCTTCCCCCCAACCGTGCCGGAAAGGCTCTACCTGGCCGGAGTGTATGTAGAGAGAACCCTTAGGGTTTGGGCGATCTCGAGGTGGAGGGGCGCAAGGGAGTTAACGGAGTTCTTCCTTGCGGCCGGCTTCCGCCACCTCCCCCGCGGCTCTCCTCGGATGTACCATCTTGAGGAGGTCAACCACAACGGCGTTGTGGTTGGGCTCCTCGCCACGTTCACTAACCCTTTCGATGCTTTCCATCTCCTCGGGCGAGCGTATTGGGTTGGTTGTGAGTTCATAGCTTTCACAACCTACAATATCTTCACCGACTTCAACGGCATCTTCCCCAACAACGGCGTTATGCACACGCTCCCGTACCCCATCAACAACGGGGAGGAGTGAAGGGCGGCGCCCGGAGGAGCGAGGTGGCCCCGGAGGAGGAGGAAGAAGAACCCGAAGAACCCGCGTTTGGTGCCCCCCGATCTATCTAGCTTGCTATAGATCTATCGTATTAGTTTTTTTAAGTTGTAATCGTTATGCTACTATTATTAAGTTTTATTAGTACTTTAAGTTGTAAGGCTATCATGGAGTTGTAAGGCTATCGTGGAACTATGGGTTGCAATCGTTATGCTTCTATATAATCGTTATGCTACTATATATATTGTGTGTTTCGTGCTATTATTTGTGGATTGCTATGGGTTGTTCTTGCTTATTATTCGTGTATTGCTATGGGTTGCTACGGGCCCGGGTTGCTACACCCCAATCACCACACACACCATCTTCAAAATATTGGCCAAACCATGGACATGCAACTAGGAGCCCCATGCAAACCCACTATGGACATGGGTGCAACTAGGAAATGCAAACTAATTTACTTCGGGCACTTCATGCAAGCATGCAACTCATTTAGTTCATGGAACCGTAGACATGCATAAAAACAATTAACATTTAGTTTTAGTGCATCAAAAAATGATCCATCACAAAATTTAGTGCAAGAAAAAGGCCAAAATAAAAACAAGTAACATTTTATTGGGCCCCATTTTATTTGCCGAAGTTAGAGGTGGGCTGGTGCCCCTACGCGGGTGGGCTGGTCTTGGGCATGGTTATTTTCTCAGGGCCCATTTTCTCACGGCCCAACATCTATTCGGCAGCCCAGTTTTGTTTTTTACTAGAAACTGAATTTGGGTGTGTACTCTGTTAACTGAAGAACAAAAACAGAGGAAACAGAGCATGAACACTGAATAGGGCCCCTGAGAATATCATTACAATAATTCAAGCAAGTTTTGCTTCACACTAATTCAAATTCATCTAACAAATGATCCCTGGCTAACTCAAACTACTGGGCACCCCTGAAACTAGTTGACACACTAACTGAAACTCTAACAAATTCTAGCGATTGATGAACATCAAGTAAAATAAACCCATAGCAATGACACAACCATAAAATGCTCCAGCCATCATATTTGCTTGCTGCTTCAAATCGATCAGATGCTTTAGTTGCTTGCCAATTTTCTTCAATTCACACTTCAGTTCTGCACTGTGCATCATCGGATCGGCTCTGTCCGCCAAATTGGGGGCTTGTTCCACGGCAAGCCGCCCCCCAAAATTGAGCTCTTGGGTTCCGGTTGATCCCTCCAATTTCAACCTTTCAACATAGTCATCGAGCCACTCAAAATGCCCACATTTCTTCAGAACCTGAAAAACAGGGGGCCGGCGGCGCATGAATCCTAGATCCACCACCCAGATCCACCGCCCTAATTCGAGGAAAAAAAGAAAGAAATCGGGAGAAATTAGACCATAGGATTGGTCAAGAACACAGATCTAACCTGCCCCGGCTGTGGCTTGCTCAAGCATTTCACAAACTCGCGCCCACGGTTGCCATTTTCTTCCCTCACACAAGTCAAACGCTTCAGAGGCTCCATGCGCGGGCAATCGGGGCATCTTGTCAACGGCAGTGGACCGTACTGCGTCCATGATTGGCGGGAGGCCGAAGTCGAGCTAGACATCACTCGCCGGCGGCGCGCTTCGTTGCCGGAGCAGAGGAAGAAGAAGGTGGGAAAGGAAAGGGGCAGGGCAAGCAATGGAGGGCGGGGGGGGGGGTGGGCTGGCTCGGGCTCGTGGCTGGCTTGGGTCGGGGCACGCTGATGAGCACGGGCATGCTTGCGTGGATAAGTTGTGGGTCCCACCCGCATGCGAGTAACTGCTAGGGCCCGCGTGTCATAACTCGAATCGCTAACCCCTCGTGTTTTTCATTTCATGGTTAAACAGAGCCATGTCGCATTGGAGCTATTGTTTGCTTCTAAAACATCGCATCACAGCCATTCATTCCAACAACGTCGCACTCCTTCCAATTCGCATGAAAAACGTCGCACATGAGCTATTGGCCCGTTCACCTGTAGGCCATCTCTAGTAGGCCCATGGCACGTAGAAGGAATATTCCCGAAGACTTGGCGCATACTCCAAGACTTAGTGGTCGTCTATGATACGATTACCATATACGTAGCCGACTTATGTGTAACCTAGGCCCCATGGTATCTATATAAACCAAGGGGTAATGCTCGTAGTAGACACAGAACAATCTCATGGTAGATCAACCTGCACTCTGTACTCCACCATCTCAAATCAATACAAACACAAAAACGTGACGTAATGTATTATCTCTTCGAGAGAGCCTGAATCTGGGTAAATTCTCGTGTCCTTGTTACCATCGCATCCAGGCTACTACCTCGGGATCCCCTACTCGAGATTCGCCGGGATCGACTCCGTCACCCACCTCGGCTCCTTGGACAACAAGCAAGCGTATTTTGAGGTATATAAAGAACAGAGTGACTTTTGGACCTCCTTCACTCTTGTTAGTGTCTTCTCTGATGCGGATTCGGCTGGCTGCTTTAATGACAGAAGGTCAACAGGTGGATTTGCAATCTTTTATGGACCAAACTTAATTTTGTCGTGTGCAAAAAACAAGCTACTGTGTCTATGTCAAGTACAGAAGCAGAATACAAATTGTTAGCAAATGCAACAGCATGAATCATTTGGGTCTAGTCTATACTAAAGGAACTTGAAGTTCCACAAGTTCAGGCCTTTGGTGT
Organism: Triticum aestivum; assembly: GCF_018294505.1. Taxonomy (NCBI): domain Eukaryota; kingdom Viridiplantae; phylum Streptophyta; class Magnoliopsida; order Poales; family Poaceae; genus Triticum; species Triticum aestivum. The sequence goes on along the minus strand of NC_057802.1, from coordinate 513,186,049 downwards.
GATAATCTTGGTTCTATTTATCTGTTTGTTAATCAAGTACTTTATGTCAGAACAAAGCACATTAAAATAGATTTTCATTTTGTGAGAGAACTTATTGCCAGTAAATAGTTAGAGATCACGTTCATTCCTTCTAATGATTAGCTTGCAAATGGCTTTACAAAAGCATTGCCAACCAAAGGTATAGAAGAGTTCAGGCGTAATCTCAACTTGTGCAGTTGTGATTAAAGGCGGGTATTAAACATAAGACTCTATCACGTCTAGGTTCAAGGAGTTATCTTGTGTAGCATTTTAATTATGTTATAAGGTTCTGCATTTTGTAATTTATCTCCTTTATCTCTTCCTAGTTTTTCTCTCTCCTTATAACCCACACATGTATGCATCTTCAGGGATATGCCTGTGCATATTTAACACAAAGCCATCGCCTCTAACGGGGCATGACGTTCCACCTATGTCTACACTATTTATGAGCGCCTTAAACCCTACTCAAACGCCTAGCCGTACGGCCCAGTCACTGGTCGGTCAAAAAATTGCGACCCGTCTATCTCAAACTGGCCTCAAATGCCCAAGCTGACCGACACCCCTCATATCCACCCCAAATCTAGGGCGGATATGGGGTAGCCCGGGCGCGATCGGGCACGTCCGCCACGTCAGAGCTGACCCATGTTGGCCCACACGACCCCACATATATTCATCCCCATCCTTTTTCCGGACCAAACCCTAGCCACTCAACTCCACTCCCCTCCCCTCCAGAACACTCCACCCTCAAGCTCCCGTCTGCCGACCTTTAACCTTCTTCGGCATGGCGGGAAGCGGATTTGACTCTGACCAGTCCGGATCCGTCTACTGGGGTGTCGTTCCGTGTGGGATGGAGGAGACCATGGCCGTCTGCATGCCCTCCGCCGCTCCCGAGAGGACTGCACCTGACCAAGAGGGGGATATGTCTGGCGTGAATCCATTGCATCGGTGCAACGGACACTCGGATCCTTCAGGGCTGGATATCATGGTCCGGTAGCCTCCCCATCTCTGATCCATCGGAGTATGAGTCCTACATGACCCGGTGTGCCGAGACACGCCTTGGTGCCAAACATGGCGGTGGCGGAGTCGGCGGATGCGGCGGCGCGCGCTGCCGCGGAGGAGGAAGCCATCCGTGCCCGCATCCCAAAGAAGCAGCAGCAGGGAAACACGCGCGCCCTCGACCGACAGCAAAATCGGGTGGTCCGTGCCATGGTCGGACTTCCGCCCAAAAAGGAGAACAAGGCTAGTGGCAGGTCGCTCAGGTCCGATGACGAGTAGATCTGGCTGCATCCATTTTGCATTTTCGAGCGCTACTTTCGCGAGAAGAGCGGTAAGGGCGCTCGGACGGGCAAGGACAATCATGGATGATCTTCTCCATAGCTAGTACGAAGATATAACATGTCAAATTTTGATAGCCCGATTATTTCATCGTTTTCGTTTACGTTGCATGTCTTTCTATGAATTTGAGGTTTGCTAATTGGTTGCATGTCTTTATATGAATTTAAGGTTTGCTAATTAAGGTGTCGACTGTGCGAAGCAAAATTTGATATGTGACCGACCAGTGTCGGCAGACGGGGCGTCTGCTGGCGTCTAGGGGTCCAAATTAGCAACTTGCGGCTGTAGATGCTCGAGTGAGAGTACCTCTGTACCTGTATGTGTGTATCAGTACCAATCATGCATGAGACACGGCAAATATATTTTTTAGACACGGTGATTTGAGCATCAATCAAACATCAAATCTGCCCTGTTTCGCATGGCATTCGCTGGAGGCTCCAAATCACCAAATCAGCACACACATCACGACTCTCGCTCCCACGGAATTCTAAGAGGAAAACGTAGGCTCCAAATACGGTACTACGTAGAGATTGCTAGCTACCACTTGAAAAATTCCAAAACGAATTCGAAGAGAAGAATGAGGGAACCATTTACAGTGTGCAGCAAGAGCAATTGGTCTCAGGGGTCAGGACCGACCAGCACTGCCACTGCCACTGCACTCCCCTGGCTCCGTTCCTTCAGGCGGCTGCTCCTGCAGCTCCGCCGTGTCGTCACCCTCCGCCTGCTTCGCCTGGTCGCCGGCGGGGGCGGAGGAGTGCACGCCGGCGCCCACGCACGGCCCGCACTTCCGCTCCACCCAGGCCTCCAGGTCGTGGCCGCCGGCCCGGCCGAGCGCGCGGCGCCCGAAGCAGAGCCGCCCCACGGCCACGGCCACCGCCGCGAGCACGGCGAGGATGGCCAGCATGGCGATCACCGGACCGTAGGAGCCGCTCGTTGCCGCCGCCCCCTCGGCCACGCCGTACGACATCACCTGCGGGGGCGGGAATGCCGGCGGCGGGGGCACAATGGCCGACATTGCCGGCCGTGAGCTAGCGCCCAGGCCTTCAAGAGCGGCTCCTTCAGGCCGAGCGAGCGAGCGAGTGGGAAGGAGCTTTGCCCGGAGAGAGCAACGAAAATGAGCTCACTCCACTCTCACTGCCTGGATGCGACATTTAATAAGTGCAGCCTGCATGTCTCCACGGGAGGGCGACCGCTTTTGGCTGCGGCGCACGGCCGTCTCCTCACGATTCGTACCGTTAAGCAGCAGCAGCATTCACCAGCGGCGTTTTACGCTGTCCTGGCCTGTGGTTATAGCTGGAGTAACTTCGGGGTCGCTTTCCGCAGACTGCAGTTGGTGGACGGGCATCAATGGCCTCACGTAGGCACCAGAGCATTCTCTCAGGACGATGCATGTCCCGCCAGCGACACGAGCACCGGACCGGAGCGTCGATCAGCCGCGAGGTGAGAGTGAGATGAGATACGCCTCGGGATACGCGAGATCCTCGACAGCGACGCGGCGCATTTGACCACGTACTACCGTGCAATCGCAGGGCCTGTCGACCGTCGATCGAGCTAGCTTAACCAGGAGTGGCACTACCAGTTGCTGATGACTAGCCAGCACCCCTTGTGACGCGGTGCTCAAATTATCATCTGGCAACGTTTCGCCGGCCGCTTAGCGCTAGCGCTCCACCTGCATGCCGCCATGCATGCACAGACAGAGAAAGCAGGGGTGGCAGCTAGCTGGAGTAGAAATTGTTTCTCTTTTACCATGCCGTGACTGTTGAGCGAGTGACTAGACCGGACGCACTGTGGCCGTGCCAAAACAAACAAAAAGAGAGAAGCGTGTACGTGAGCGTGTGGCTCGCCCGAGCCGCCTCGATCGGGTCGGAGCTCTCGCCGCGCCGTACGTGGCCCATGCCGGGACGGTGGGCGGGCGCGACCGACCGCCGTCCTGTGGCTTTGCCCGTGGAGCGGGGCCGGGGGCTCGTGGTGGTCAGGGGTCCGTCCGGCCGGCACTGCTGCATGATGCGTCGTCCTCCCGGCCCTCGTGGCTCGTGGGCGCGGCGAGACCGGTACTCGCCTTCGCGACCGGCCCGCGTCCTTGCTGCTTGCTTCTCGGTGCGACACGGCTGGCATGCATGGAGCATTGGTGGCACGGACGCGGCGCGATTCGAGCCCTCTGCCTGCCCGGTTGCACGTCCCTCTTTCTGGTCGGCGCGGGAGCCCTCCCGTGTTGGGCAAATTTGATAAATTTGACCTATAAACGAAATCAAATCACAGAATATACTGTCCGTGAAACTATTCACGCGGCTGACCCGTGGCGCCTAGCTCTCAGGCACTGTACTAGTGCAACGCCTGGGAGCTAGGCGCTGCACTAGTGCAACGCCTAGGAGCTAGGCGCTACACTGTATAGTGTGGCGCCTAGCTCTCAGGCGCTGCACGCTGACTTAGTAATTTTCTGATCACACGGATGCGACGCTGGCCGTGTAGCGCCTATCTGTGAGGCGTTGCATAGTGTAGTGTGGCGCCTTCGTGTCGGGCGTCACACAAAAAGGTCAGCCGCGTGAAATAGTTTCACAGATAGTTCATTCTGTGATTTGATTTCGTCTATAGGTCAAATTTGTTAAATTTGCCCCCGTGTTGCCTCCCGTGCTTACGCGTCACCGCCACCGGGCATCTCAGACCGATGGAATCATTTACGTACGGCGGTCACACGATCATACAACGTGCTCAGTTCAAATAATATTACTGCAAGGCGAAATGGACGTGTTGCAGGGGCATCTCCAACAGCAACCTGCAAAATTTCTCCCGCATTCGTCCGCAGACAGGGCGGGGCCAATCCACGGACACGGATGCGGAAGGACGACATCCGACCGTAGCCGCATACATTTCAAACCGCATTTTAACTTAGCAGACGAAATTCATGCAAAACGCCTGATGGTCATCAAAGTTCGGATAGATAAAAGCACAAATCATTCATACATAGCATGCAAATTAAGTCTAGTACAACAATGTCTCTAACTCAACTAGATCCCGGATGTCCAACAAGTTTTTCATGAACGGATCATGTCATTCCACACATACTCCCCTTCAGCTTCATCCAACAGTGTGTGCGTGTAAATGACCGTTCCTTTGTCATGTGGTACACCACGGCAGCGCGTGCGGGCTACATATAATGTGTAGACCAATATTAAGTGAATGAATCAATCAACAAGTTGAGCAAGAGGAAGTAAAACATATAATCTCGTCATCTGCCGCATGCAATGGCCACCTTGCCTCGAGCTGACGAAGCACGTTGAAAAACTTGATGACGCTGATTTGGATAGCATGCCAGCGATACGACAACGACCTCACGTTGCGTGGTTGAATGATGTACATGTCGTAGGGTGCAATGTGCTTTCGTGCATGAAACTTTTCATGCACTTGCTCCCAGAAGGGCTCCCCTCTACTCCTGCCTATGAAATCCGAGGATACAGCTAGCCACGCATTGCACAACAACTTATCATCCTGTTGGGGAACGTAGTAATTTCAAAAATTTCCTACGCACACGCAAGATCATGATGATGCATAGCAACGAGAGGGAAGAGTGTTGTCCACGTACCCTCGTAGACCGACAGCGGAAGCGTTATCACAACGCGGTTGATGTAGTCGTACGTCTTCACGATCCGACCGATCAAGTACCGAACGCACGGCACCTCCGAGTTCTACACACGTTCAGCTCGATGACGTCCCTCGAACTCCGATCCAGCCGAGTGTTGAGGGAGAGTTTCGTCAGCACGACGGCGTGGTGACGATGATGATGTTCCACCGACGCAGGGCTTCGCCTAAACTCCGCAACAGTATTATCGAGGTGTAATATGATGGAGGGGGGCACCGCACACGGCTAAGAATATCGTATATCAAGTGTGTCCATGGGGTGCCCCCTGCCCCCGTATATAAAGGAGCAAGGGAGGAGGAGGCCGGCCCTAGGAGGGGGCGCACCAAGTGTGGAGTCCTACTAGGACTCCCTAGTCCTAGTAGGATTCCACCTCCCATATGGAATAGGAAAAGAGGAAGGGAAAAAGAGAAGGAAGGAAGGGGGCGCCCCCCTTCCCTAGTCCAATTCGGACCAGACCAAGGGGAGGGGTGCGGCCACCCTTGAGGCCCTTTTCCTTCTTTCCCGTATGGCCCAATAAGGCCCAATACGTATTCCCGTAACTCTCCGGTACTCCGAAAAATACCCGAATCACTCGGAACCTTTCCGAAGTCCGAATATAGTCGTCCAATATATCGATCTTTACGTCTCGACCATTTCGAGACTCCTCGTCATGTCCCCGATCTCATCCGGGACTCCGAACTCCTTCGGTACATCAAAAACTCAATAAAACTGTCATCGTAACGTTAAGCGTGCGGACCCTACGGGTTCGAGAACTATGTAGACATGACCGAGACACGTCTCCGGTCAATAACCAATAGCGGGACCTGGATGCCCATATTGGCTCCCACATATTCTACGAAGATCTTTATCGGTCAGACCGCATAACAACATACGTTGTTCCCTTTGTCACCGGTATGTTACTTGCCCGAGATTTGATCGTCGGTATCTCGATACCTAGTTCAATCTCGTTACCGGCAAGTCTCTTTACTCGTTCCGTAACACATCATCCCGCAACTAACTCATTAGTCACAATGCTTGCAAGGCTTATAGTGATGTGCATTACCGAGTGGGCCCAGAGATACCTCTCCGACAATCGGAGTGACAAATCCTAATCTCGAAATACGCCAACCCAACAAGTACCTTTGGAGACACCTGTAGAGCACCTTTATAATCACCCATTTACGTTGTGACGTTTGGTAGCACACAAAGTGTTCCTCCGGTAAACGGGAGTTGCATAATCTCATAGTCATAGGAACATGTATAAGTCATGAAGAAAGCAATAGCAACATACTAAACGATCGGGTGCTAAGCTAACGGAATGGGTCAAGTCAATCACGTCATTCTCCTAATGAGGTGATCCCGTTAATCAAATGACAACTCATGTCTATGGCTAGGAAACATAACCATCTTTGATTAACGAGCTAGTCAAGTAGAGGCATACTAGTGACACTCTGTTTGTCTATGTATTCACACATGTATTATGTTTCCGGTTAATACAATTCTAGCATGAATAATAAACATTTATCATGATATAAGGAAATAAATAATAACTTTATTATTGCCTCTAGGGCATATTTCCTTCAGTCTCCCACTTGCACTAGAGTCAATAATCTAGTTCACATCGCCATGTGATTTAACATGAATAGTTCACATCACCATGTGATTAACACCCATAGTTCACATCGTTATGTGACCATCACCCAAAGGGTTTACTAGAGTCAGTAATCTAGTTCACATCGCTATGTGATTAACACCCAAAGAGTACTAAGGTGTGATCATGTTTTGCTTGTGAGATAATTTTAGTCAACGGGTCTGTCACATTCAGATCCGTAAGTATTTTGCAAATTTCTATGTCTACAATGCTCTGCATGGAGCTACTCTAGCTAATTGCTCCCACTTTCAATATGTATCTAGACCGAGACTTAGAGTCATCTAGATTAGTGTCAAAACTTGCATCGACGTAACCTTTTACGACGAGCCTTTTGTCACTTCCATAATCGAGAAACATATCCTTATTCCAGTAAGGATAATTTTGACCGCTGTCCAGTGATCTACTCCTAGATCACTATTGTACTCCCTTGCCAAAATCAGTGTAGGGTATACAATAGATCTGGTACACAGCATGGCATACTTTATAGAACCTATGGCCGAGGCATAGGGAATGACTTTCATTCTTTTTCTATCTTCTGCCGTGGTCGGGTTTTGAGTCTTACTCAATTTCACACCTTGTAACACAGGCAAGAAACTCTTTCTTTGACTGTTCTATTTTGAACCACTTCAAAATCTTGTTAAGGTATGTACTCATTGAAAAAAAACTTATCAAGCGTCTTGATCTATCTCTATAGATCTTGATGCTCAATATGTAAGCAGCTTCACCGAGGTCTTTCTTTGAAAAACTCCTTTATGCTTTGCAGAATAATTCTACATTATTTCCGATCAACAATATGTCACTTACATATACTTATCAGAAATGTTGTAGTGCTCCCACTCACTTTCTTGTAAATACAGGCTTCACCGCAAGTCTGTATAAAACTATATCCTTTGATCAACTTATCAAAGCGTATATTCCTACTCCGAGATGCTTGCACCAGTCCATAGATGGATCGCTGGAGCTTGCATATTTTGTTAGCACCTTTAGGATTGACAAAACCTTCTGGTTGCATCATATACAACTCTTCTTTAATAAATCCATTAAGGAATGTAGTTTTGTTTATCCATTTGCCAGATTTCATAAAATGCGGCAATTACTAACATGATTCAGACAGAGTTAAGCATAGATACGAGTGAGAAACTCTCATCGTAGTCAACATCTTGAACTTGTCGAAAACCTTTTTGCGACAATTCTAGCTTTGTAGATAGTGACACTACTATCAGCATCCGTCTTCCTCTTGAAGATCCATTTAATCTCAATGGCTCGCCGATCATTGGGCAAGTCAATCAAAGTCCATACTTTGTTCTTCATACATGGATCTCATCTCAGATTTCATGGCCTCAAGCCATTTTGCGGAATCTGGGCTCACCATCGCTTCTTCATAGTTCGTAGGTTCGTCATGGTCTAGTAACATAACTTCCAGAACAGGATTACCGTACCACTCTGGTGCGGATCTTACTCTGGTTGATCTACGAGGTTCAGTAATGACTTGATCTGAAGTTTCATGATCATCATCATTAACTTCCTCACTAATTGGTGTAGGTGTCTCAGAAACTGGTTTCTGTGATGAACTACTTTCCAATAAGGGAGCAGGTATAGTTACCTCATCAAGTTCTACTTTCCTCCCACTCACTTCTTTCGAGAGAAACTCCTTCTCTAGAGAATTTCCGAATTTAGCAACAAAAGTTTTGCCTTCGGATCTGTGATAGAAGGTATACCCAACAGTCTCCTTTGGGTATCCTATGAAGACACATTTCTCCGATTTGGGTTCGAGCTTATCAGGTTGAAGTTTCTTCACATAAGCATCGCAGCCCCAAACTTTAAGAAACGACAACTTTGGTTTCTTGCCAAACCACAGTTCATAAGGCGTCGTCTCAACGGATTTTGATGGTGCCCTATTTAACGTGAATGCAGCTGTCTCTAATGCATAACCCCCAAAACGATTAGTGGTAAATTGGTAAGAGACATCATAGATTGCACTATATCCAATAAAGTACGGTTATGACGTTCGGACACACCATTATGCTGTGGTGTTCCAGGTGGCATGAATTTGTGAAACTATTCCACATTGTTTTAACTGAAGGCCAAACTCGTAACTTAAATACTCTTCTCCACGATCAGATCGTAGAAACTTTATTTTCTTGTTACGATGATTTTCTGCTTCACTCTGAAATTATATGAACTTTTCAAATGTTTCAGACTCTTGTTTCATTAAGTAGATATACCCATATCTGCTCAAATCATCTGTGAAGGTCAGAAAATAATGATACCTGCTACGAGCCTCAATATTCATCGGACCACATACATCTGTATGTATGATTTCCAACAAATCTGTTGCTCTCTCCATAGTTCCGGAGAACGGCGTTTTAGTCATCTTGCCCATGAGGCACGGTTCGCAAGCATCAAGTGATTCATAATCAAGTGATTCCAAAATCCCATCAGTATGGAGTTTCTTCATGCGCTTTACACCAATATGACCTAAACGGCAGTGCCACAAATAAGTTGCACTATCATTATTAACTTTGCATCTTTTGGCTTCAATATTATGAATATGTGTATCACTACGATCGAGATCCAACAAACCATTTTCGTTGGTGTGTATGACCATAGAAGGTTTTATTCATGTAAACAGAACAACAATTGTTCTCTAATTTAAATGAATAACCGTATTGCAATAAACATGATCAAATCATATTCATGCTCAACGCAAACACCAAATAACACTTATTTAGTTTCAACACTAATCCCGAAAGTACAGGGAGTGTGCGATGATGATCATATCAATCTTGGAACTACTTCCAACACACATCGTCACCTCGCCTTTTACTAGTCTCTGTTTATTCTGCAACTCCCGTTTTCGAGTTACTACTCTTTAGCAACTGAACCAGTATCAATTACCGAGGGGTTGCTATAAACACTAGTAAAGTACACATCAATAATCTGTATATCAAATATACCTTTGTTCACTTTTACTAGTCTCTGTTTATTCTGCAACTCCCGTTTCGAGTTACTACTCTTAGCAACTGAACCAGTATCAATTACCGAGGGGTTGCTATAAACACTAGTAAAGTACACATCAATAATCTGTATATCAAATATACCTTTGTTCACTTTGCCATCCTTCTTATCCACCAAATAGTTGGGGTAGTTCCGCTTCCAGTGACCAGTCCCTTTGCAGTAGAAGCACTTAGTCTCAGGCTTAGGACCAGACTTAGGCTTCTTCACTTGAGCAGCAACTTGCTTGCCGTTCTTCTTGAAGTTCCCCTTCTTCCCTTTGCCCTTTTCTTGAAACTAGTGGTCTCGTCAACCATCAACACTTGATGTTTTTCTTGATTTCTACCTTCGTCGATTTCAGCATCACGAAGAGCTCGGGAATTACTTTCGTCATCCCTTGCATACTATAGTTCATCACGAAGTTCTACTAACTTGGTGATGGTGACTAGAGAATTCTGTCAATCACTATTTTATCTGGAAGATTAACTCCCACTTGATTCAAGCGATTGTAGTACCCAGACAATCTGAGCACATGCTCACTAGTTGAGCGATTCTCCTCCATCTTTTAGCTATAGAACTTGTTGGAGACTTCATATCTCTCAACTCGGGTATTTGCTTGAAATATTAACTTCAACTCCTGGAACATCTCATATGGTCCATGACGTTCAAAACGTCTTTGAAGTCCCGATTCTAAGCCGTTAAGCATGGTGCACTAAACTATCAAGTAGTCATCATATTGAGCTAGCCAAACGTTCATAACGTCTGCATCTGCTCCTGCAATAGGTCTGTCACCTAGCGGTGCATCAAGGACATAATTTTTCTGTGCAGCAATGAGGATAATCCTCAGATCACGGATCCAATCCGCATCTTTGCTACTAACATCTTTCAACATAATTTTCTCTAGGAACATATCAAAAATAAAACAGGGAAGCAACAACGCGAGCTATTGATCTACAACATAATTTGCAAAATACTATCAGGACTAAGTTCATGATAAATTTAAGTTCAATTAATCATATTACTTAAGAACTCCCACTTAGATAGACATCCCTCTAATCCTCTAAGTGATCACGTGATCCATATCAACTAAACCATGTCCGATCATCACGTGAGATGGAGTAGTTTCAACGGTGAACATCACTATGTTGATCATATCTACTATATGATTCACGCTCGACCTTTCGGTCTCCGTGTTCCGAGGCCATATCTGTTATATGCTAGGCTCGTCAAGTTTAACCTGAGTATTCCGCGTGTGCAACTGTTTTGCACCCGTTGTATTTGAACGTAGAGCCTATCACACCCGATCATCACGTGGTGTCTCAGCACGAAGAACTTTCGCAACGGTGCATACTCAGGGAGAACACTTATACTTTGATAATTTAGTGAAGGATCATCTTATAATGCTACCGTCAAACAAAGCAAGATAAGATGCATAAAGGATTAACATCACATGCAATCAATATAAGTGATATGATATGGCCATCATCATCTTGTGCTTGTGATCTCCATCTCCGAAGCACCGTCATGATCACCATCGTCACCGGCGCGACACCTTGATCTCCATCGTAGTATCGTTGTCGTCTCGCCAACTAATTGCTTTTACGACTATCGCTACCGCTTAGTGATAAAGTAAAACTATTACATGGCGATTGCATTTCATACAATAAAGCGACAACCATATGGCTCCTGCCAGTTGCCGATAACTCGGTTACAAAACATGATCATCTCATACAACACATTATATCACATCATGTCTTGACCATATCACATCACAACATGCCCTGCAAAAACAAGTTAGACGTCTTCTACTTTGTTGTTGCAAGTTTTACGTGGCTGCTACGGGCTTAGCAAGAACCGTTCTTACCTACGCATCAAAACCACAACGATAGTTTGCCAAGTTGGTGCTGTTTTAACCTTCGCAAGGACCGGGCGTAGCCACACTCGGTTCAACTAAAGTGAGAGAGACAGACACCCGCCGGTCACCTTTAAGCAACGAGTGCTCGCAACGGTGAAACCAGTCTCGCGTAAGCGTACGCGTAATGTCGGTCCGGGCCGCTTCATCTCACAATACCGCTGAACCAAAGTATGACATGCTGGTAAGCAGTCTGACTTATATCGCCCACAACTCACTTGTGTTCTACTCGTGCATAGCATCAACGCATAAAACCAGGCTCGGATGCCACTGTTGGGGAACGTAGTAATTTCAAAAAATTTCCTACGCACACGCAAGATCATGGTGATGCATAGCAACGAGAGGGGAGAGTGTTGTCCACGTACCGTCGTAGACCGAAAGCGGAAGCGTTAACACAACGCGGTTGATGTAGTCGTACGTCTTCACGATCCGACCGATCAAGTACCGAACGCACGGCACCTCCGAGTTCTACACACGTTCAGCTCGATGACGTCCCTCGAACTCCGATCCAGCCGAGTGTTGAGGGAGAGTTTCGTCAGCACGACGGCGTGGTGACGATGATGATGTTCCACCGACGCAGGGCTTTGCCTAAGCTCCGCAACGGTATTATCGAGGTGTAATATGGTGGAGGGGGGCACCGCACACGGCTAAGAATATCGTATATCAAGTGTGTCCATGGGGTGCCCTGCCCCCGTATATAAAGGAGCAAGGGAGGAGGAGGCCGGCCCTAGGAGGGGGCGCACCAAGTGTGGAGTCCTACTAGGACTCCCTAGTCCTAGTAGGATTCCACCTCCCATATGGAATAGGAAAAGAGGAAGGGAAAAAGAGAAGGAAGGAAGGGGGCGCCCCCCTTCCCTAGTCCAATTCGGACCAGACCAAGGGGAGGGGTGCGGCCACCCTTGAGGCCCTTTTCCTTCTTTCCCGTATGGCCCAATAAGGCCCAATACGTATTCCCGTAACTCTCCGGTACTCCGAAAAATACCCGAATCACTCGGAACCTTTCCGAAGTCCGAATATAGTCGTCCAATATATCGATCTTTACGTCTCGACCATTTCGAGACTCCTCGTCATGTCCCCGATCTCATCCGGGACTCCGAACTCCTTCGGTACATCAAAAACTCAATAAAACTGTCATCGTAACGTTAAGCGTGCGGACCCTACGGGTTCGAGAACTATGTAGACATGACCGAGACACGTCTCCGGTCAATAACCAATAGCGGGACCTGGATGCCCATATTGGCTCCCACATATTCTACGAAGATCTTTATCGGTCAGACCGCATAACAACATACGTTGTTCCCTTTGTCACCGGTATGTTACTTGCCCGAGATTTGATCGTCGGTATCTCGATACCTAGTTCAATCTCGTTACCGGCAAGTCTCTTTACTCGTTCCGTAACACATCATCCCGCAACTAACTTATTAGTCACAATGCTTGCAAGGCTTATAGTGATGTGCATTACCGAGTGGGCCCAGAGATACCTCTCCGACAATCGGAGTGACAAATCCTAATCTCGAAATACGCCAACCCAACAAGTACCTTTGGAGACACCTGTAGAGCACCTTTATAATCACCCATTTACGTTGTGACGTTTGGTAGCACACAAAGTGTTCCTCCGGTAAACGGGAGTTGCATAATCTCATAGTCATAGGAACATGTATAAGTCATGAAGAAAGCAATAGCAACATACTAAACGATCGGGTGCTAAGCTAACGGAATGGGTCAAGTCAATCACGTCATTCTCCTAATGAGGTGATCCCGTTAATCAAATGACAACTCATGTCTATGGCTAGGAAACATAACCATCTTTGATTAACGAGCTAGTCAAGTAGAGGCATACTAGTGACACTCTGTTTGTCTATGTATTCACACATGTATTATGTTTCCGGTTAATACAATTCTAGCATGAATAATAAACATTTATCATGATATAAGGAAATAAATAATAACTTTATTATTGCCTCTAGGGCATATTTCCTTCACATCCACCGTCGAGTAGCTCACCATCCTTCGTACTCTAAAAAATGACATAGCATTTGAAAAATAAGCTCAATGGCATTTGACCGAACACCTGCCGGGCGTGATGTCCACCATGGAGGTCATCGACAGGGGGCGGGGTGTACCTGGGTACAAACGGCTCCAGGGTGGGCAGCTCCGTTGTAACGTCGAGCGGGCGTGTTGGTGCTAGTTGCGGATGTCTAGCAATGCCTCCGTGGCGGCTGAAGACTCATAACAACGGCGGCGGAGGTGGAGGGTGTGGATGCAAAGTAAGGGAGAGACGGATGGAGTGGAAGAAATGGGACCGAGAGGGGGTACTGGGTGGGACGGGGGAGTCGGAGTCCTACGTTTCGGGTGTCCGGCTCCCGCAAGCCTCCCCCACTTTATCTCCAATTTGTGGGAGAAATCGTGTCCGAACCGCCCAGCAAATCAATATAGATCGGGGTTAGATGGCTTCCGTGGTTCGGATGGATGCGGGATGTTTTGCCCTAACACATCATCAGAGCTTTCGATTCACCGTGGAATGGTCCTTTCACAGTTTTCACTGGCTTTTCTTTGTCGGCTTTTAATGTTTTTTGCTTTTCTCTCTTTGTTTCCTTTGTTTTTCTTTCTTTATTTTTCTATTGGTTTTCCTTGTTCATTTTTGTATACACCAGGAACACTTCTTATATACTACATGTTTAATATTTGTCAAATACGCGATTAACATTTTTGATAAATTATATATTTTGATGTCTACTTTTTCAAACACACTGCACATTTTTCATATACACCAGGAACACTTTTTATATACAAGTTTACCATTTTCAAATACGTGGTTAACATTTTTGAGAACTTATATTTTTTATGCCTACTTTCTTCCAAACACACTGTACATTTTTTGTATACACCAGCAACAATTTTTATATATGCATTTCACATTTTGGAAATACATGATTAATTTTTTTAAACATATATTTCTATGTCTACTTTTTCATAAATGTTGTAGATTTTTTGTATACATCAGGAACATTTTGTACATACATGTTTATCATTTTTTAAATACATGATTAATATATTTTTAAACATATATTTTTATGTTTAATGTTTTCATACATATTCTACATTTTTTTATACATCAGGAACATTATTTATATACTCATTTAACATTGTCCAAATACATGATTAAGATTTTCGAAAACTTATATTTTTTATGTCTACTTTTTTCCATAGACATTGTACATTTGTGGTATGCATTGGAATCATTTTTCTATACTCATTTTTTTAAATGCATGATAAACATTAAAAAAATCAGAACTTTTACTTTTTTTGGTTACTACCTTTTTCCATATGCATTGTACATTTTATGTATACATAAAATTCATATTTTCTATACACATTTAACATTTTCTAAATGCATGATTTAAAAATCAACTTTTGAATATAAAGTGATTTTTTTTATAATAGGTATGTTCAGAATATTTCGAAATACAAGCAAAATTATAAATATAAACAAAAAATAAAAGAGAAAATGTGGAAAAACGAAAAAAATGGTTGAAAGCATGTGTCCACGCTGGGCCGGCTTAATCAGGCGGCTGGCTGATGCGCTACACTCAAACCGCTAACGACAATATATGGGCCAGCCCATTTTGCAGGAATGGACCGGTTTTTCTTTTTTTCTCCTTATGCTTTTTTGCTAGTTTTACATGATATTTTCCCTACAGAAATGATATTTGGGCAATGTCAAATATTTTGATTGGATCAAAGGCACGAATCTTGGCGCACGATTAACCAGCCACGTCGCAAGCACACACTCGTTCGCTGAGGGTAGGTACCAGGCGAACGAACACAACTCGGTCTATTCCATCCACCCATTCGCCGGCACTCTCTCCTCGTCTCCATTTCCCATCGCATCTTCCCACTACATCTCCCCTCTCCGAGCAATTCCGCGTAGAGCCCTGCACGCTCGGCTCCGCCACTGGCACGCTTCCTCTGTTGTCAGGGGACTTGGAGGCGCATTGTCTGTTTCTGCCCCTCGCCATGAACCCTTGGCATCTCGCCATTGATCCGCTGGGAGGAGGTGACGGTATCCCGGCTAGGGGGGCTCTCACCATGCCGTCTTTCAGCCTGTTCGGTCGGGCCGAGGATCCTCTTATCGGTTTCGTGGTGGGCACATCGGGCAGCCCATGACACATAAACGGAAGGACCCAGAAGACTTGACGTGTGCTCCAAGAAGCTGGATTCGTAGAAGACTCCATTTCCTCGTACGTTGTCAGTAGGATACTATAATCCTAGGACCCCCCGGAATCTATATAAACCGAGGGGTTAGGCTCGTACAGGACAAATTACAATCTCTAGGTAGCCACATGTACTATTGTGTACTTACTCCAACGTAATAAACACAAGCAGGACGTAGAGTATTATCTCCTCGAAGATCCCAAACTTGGTTAAAACCTCTCGTGCATGTTACCTTCATGCCTAGACACTTAGCTTAGGATCCCTACCCCGAGATCTGCCAAGAGGATGTCTTGGTCCTGCTTGACCCAGATGGTGTGCGCTTGGTTGGGGACCATGTGTTGCGCGTTGTCAGCCATGGTTCCCACGACAGTCGGCAGTGGGCACGGCAGCAAGCCATCGACGTAGCCGAGAAGATTGTGGGTACGGAGTAGAGGAAGGACCTGCACACTCCAGTACAAAAAAAATTCTCCGCTGACAGCTTGATGGTAAGAAAATGGGCGAAGTGGAACAACCCAGGTGTGGGCACTTCAGACACCATGGGTGGGCGGACGGGATCGAGCTAGACGACGACCACGGGAGCATTCGGTGAGGGGTAGAGGGGATCACCCCGGCCATGAAGGAGCGGAAGGTGTGCTCGGTGCTGGAGGAGCCAGACGTGGTGCTGACGACAAGGGTATTGTTGGTGCCTGCGAGGAGGGCGGCTAGGGTTGGAGAGAAGATCCCTCCGGTCGTGGCGGCGGTAGTAGGGCGAAGGAAGACATGAGGATGACCAAGTCTGATACCATGTAAAAGTAGGTATAGCAGGATTGAGGGAATCACACACCCGTCTCTTTATATATTGCACATGTGTTCATATAAGTACAAGATACATACTATGTTAAAAACTACAACTGTATCCTCTATAACACTAAGCTCCCTTTAAAGCCTCACAATTAATTGAGGTCTCCAATTAAAATCGGGTCTCCCGATTTTGACTGGGTTAATAATTTCTGAAGCTCTCTCATTCAATTTTTTTATACTATACATTATGCTTCCTAAATTTTAAGGACACACAATTAATTGAGGTCTTCAATTTTAAAATAGAGACTCAATTTTGAATGGGTCAACAATTTCTCAAGGAGCTCTTCCATTCAATTACTTTAGTTCACTATTGTTCTCTAATTTTGAAGGTCTTCAATTCGACCGAGGTATCCTATAAAAATATATCAACCCCACGCACCCTCTCACCACGTAGAAAAAATAAACGCCGCCATGTGATATTGTATCACTAATATAGTACATGCAGCTACCGACACAACAAAAAATTCCACATAAATATGGGTCTCTTAGCAGATAACACTGTATCACATCGAGAAAGGCCCACCAAATCATCGAATTATAAAAAAATAAAACACACTCCATCATCTCCCCGCCCCGCCAAACTAAATATTCCGTGAATTCCAAAACATAAGGGGTATTAATTTTTTGGAAAGTCAAATTCCTTTAACTTTGACCAAGTTTAGAGCCAAAAATGTCAACATCCACAATATTAAACAAAAAATATGGAAATTAATTTCATGACGGACCTAATTATACCGATTTGGTATTATGGATTTTTATATATTTCTCTACAAATTTGATCAAATTTAAAAATGTTTGACTTTTTAGAAAAGTAACACACCTTATATTTTGAAACAGAGTGAGTAATGTTTTTAAGAAACCCACCAACACCAATAGCGCATCGATACACATTCACGACTTCATTTGAAATACAAGATCAATCAGAATAGGCGATTCATCCCTGGTGTATTCTTCAAACACTAGTAGAAAACGGCCCATTAGCCCCGGTTCCAGAGGCCCTTTAGCCCCGGTTCTGGAACTGGGACTAAAGGGTCGGGACTAAAGCCCAAAAACTTTAGTCCCGGTTCGCTTACGGACCGGGATAGAAGGGGCTCCACGTGGCCACTGCGGGGCGCCCAGGCAGGAGGACCTTTAGTCCCGGTTGGTAACACCAACCAGGACCAAAAGGCATCCACGCGTCAGCATCTGGCAGGAGCTGGGTTTTTTGTTTTTCTTTTGAAAGAGGGGGGGGGTTAGGGGGTTTTGGAGGGTTAATTTAGGGGTTTCATATTGTGTTAGCTAGCTAATAGAGAGAAGTGTCCTCTCTTTCTCCGTGCTTGGTCGACGCTAGCTACTATACATATAGAGAGAACTCGACACGCTAGCTAGTAAGCAAATGAAGGAACCATTAATTACACCCCGAGAGATTGGTCGAACATCAAGTTTTTGTATATCTATCCGACGCTACTAGCTACATATATACAATATAAGATCTCTTACAATCCCGAACATCTCATGTCTATATCAATTTCCACATGGTATTCTCCGGCTTTATGTATGACGTGGTCAAGAAAGAATCCCGCCAATTCCTCTTGAATTGCTCGTATGCGATCATATGGTAGGAGTTCATCCCGCATCTGCCAAATCTAATTTGAAGAAGGGGTTCAATACATATATATGAATGAAACTCAACACAAATGATGGTAATAAAATAAAATTGTGAATATTATTGCTTACGCACTTCATATTGTTTTCAGAGTAGCCCCGCTTAGAGGCCGTCGCGTTGTAGATGAACTCGCAAACGTAGTATCCACAAACATCATTCTCGGCTTCCTGCCACAAACACTTTACGAGAAATAGAGTTCAATCAAACTGATAATCAAGCATGATAAATGATATTGATGAAACTAGAATCAATGGGATATGCGCGGAACTAGCTAGTAGTACTTACTTTCGGGTGTGTAAATCACGGCTCCCTCGGCAGTGCCGGAACAATTCCGGTGAACTCTTTCCAAACCCTGCCAGACAAAGAAAATAATTACTTCATATCAGGAAATGAACAAAGTTGCCGATATGGTGCGATAATGATCGATTGAACTTACTTCTTAAGCATTTCAGTCATGTCCAGTCCTGGGGATATTTTCGTCTCGAGTCTAAGACAGTTACTATTCCCCGCTCAACCTTAATCTCTAGCAGAATAAAGTGGAAGCTGCGCACGCATGCATAACTCATCAATTACATTACTATAACCTCGAGTAAGGGAAACCAAATATGCACAAGACAGTAACACTCACTTGAAATTGTAAGGAAAGAGTATTTTCTCTTTTTTGATTTTTAAGCAATGATTGTAGCAAGTTGTCCTCGGTATCTATGACTCTGTTTTTAACCGTCCATTCATGTATGATATTTGCGTTAGTGAACCCAATGTCATAGATTTGTGCTTTTCTGCATTCGACGATCTTTAATCTGCATAATATAGTGAGGATAATTATATATACATGCAATAAAAGAGTTGAGCTATGTATCTTTACCTAATATTAAAGGACCGAGGCTTTCATAGTTCTCCATACGTCATCTATTTATAACCGTTGATTTTATAATAACGAATAAAGATTGTCCGCTGAGATTTAATATTCCTTTTAGGATTTATGTTTCTCACCTGTCTATGAGACAAATAGATATAAAAAATACTGCACGCAATGGGATCGAACTGCAGACTTCCCGCCCAGTTAAGGAGGGCGCGACCAGCAGAGCTAGGCAATGATTTTGTTCAAAAGCAAGATTCGTAATCTAATAAAATAGTTCGTCCTCGCTCTTTTATATACTAAATCCCACCAGTTTTTCTACGAGTTGCCTAGAAAATAAACGAGTTACCTCAAGAATCATCAAGAAAAAGCGGACCGGTGTGGCTACATGTACCCCCCAAAAAAGAGACCCAATATAGAATTTACATGCGCGGCACAATTTTTTTAGCACTCATATGTGGCAAATATATAGATGTGTGCTGGTCGAATCTAATTAAATGGAAGGGGCTGGATTTGTGGGATCTGATTAAACAAATTATAAAAACTTTTCGAGGAATGTACACTAATAGAAGAGAGACATGCACACACCATATTTGTGCCTGGTAATAAATGGTACTGTGGGATTGATTGGCTCCTAATTAAGTGGGATTGTGTAACTGAAGATTTCTACGGATGTGCATTCAAATAATAAAATACGGATGTGCACAGAACATTATTTGTGATCGGTATAACATACAGAAATTAAGGTTCGGCTCCTGCTGAATTGAGCTGGCCGCACGGTGGCGCACTAGTAGAAAAAGAGGCTTCCATACGCCCCCATTAGTCCCCAAAATAATCGAACCGCGACAAAAGGGGTCTTTAGTCGCGGTTCGGGAGGAGACCCGCGACCAACTATCTGGGCCCAGCGCGCTCGGTCGACAGCTGGCGGACGGGAGGGGCTTTAGTCCCGGTTGGCCAGGCCAACTGGGACTAAAGGCCCATCCAGCTGGCGGACGGGAGGGGCTTTAGTCCCGGTTGGCCTGGCCAACCGGGACTAAAGGTCCCCGAAGGCCTTTAGTCGCGGTTGGCCAGGCCAACCGGGACTAAAGGCCCATCCCTATATATAGGACTCAGCTCACTTCACTCCACTCAGCTCACTTCACAATTTTCAGAAGGGGGTGGTGGGTTTGCTTTTGGTTCCTCCTATGCACACAAGGTGTTCGATGAAATGCCCGAGAGCCTGAAACAAACATGATATGAAGTGTCCGAGCCACACTTGAGCTTTCTCATTTATTTTTCCTCCGCGATCGCGGTTAGCAACTTGAACCTTTCATGTGTCATTGATAAAATATGCATGTGTGTAGTTCATTGTTTAATTTGTATTATTTCTAGCTAGTTAGTTTAACAAATGCATGATGGTTAATTATATACTTTATATAATAATAATGCAGATGAATCGGCAATGGATGTACGGTCCCCGACTCTCCGGCGAGTTCACTACGGGTTTGAAAGATTTCCTCGTAGTGGCAAATGCGAACAAGCAGCAAGGTTTTATTATCTGTCCATGTGCTGTCTGTAAGAATCAGAAGGGTTACTCCTCCTCAAGAGACGTTCACATGCACCTGCTTCGGCACGGTTTCATGCGAAGCTATAATTATTGGACCAAGCATGGATAAATAGGGGTTAGAATGGAAGAAGATGAAGAAGGGGATGATATCGATGACAACTATCATGATCATTTCGGTGATACTTTCATGGAGGATGATGCTGAAGGTGGGGAAGGGTTAGGTGAAGGTGAAGAAGAGGCACATGATGAGCCCGCTGATGATCTTGGTCGGACCATTGCTGATGCACGGAGACGCTGCGAAACTGACAAGGATAGGGAGAATTTGGATCGCATGTTAGAGGATCACAAAAAGTCGTTGTATCCAGGATGCGATAATAGTCTGAAAAAGCTGGGCTGCACACTGGATTTGCTAAAATGGAAGGCACAGGAAGGTGTAGGTGACTCATCATTTGAAAATTTGCTGAAAATGTTGAAGAATATGTTTCCGAAGAATAACGGGCTCAGAATATGAGCAAGAAGAGGATGTAGTCTCTTCTTTTCTGAACCTTGACGGTGATCAAGAAGGCGATAATCAAGAAGGTGAAGGAACGGACATTGTCGACGGAGGTCAACCGTCAACAAACGACGATCTCGAATTGCAAGTAGCAACTACCTTCGGCGAGGTATATATATACATTGAGCCTCTCGTGATACAAACTTACTGAAATGTGAATACATATGTATTAACGCGCGCGACTCTCTTTCTTTTTTTAGCCCTCGGCCGGATCGAGTACGACAAAGCATGGCAAATCCAAGGCGATGAAAACAGGAGAAACATATGCCATTGAGTTTGTCAGTGAAACCGGCAAGCCCCTACAGCACACCTCAAAGTTTATCAACCAATGCGGAGTCGTTGTTAGAGACAACGTCCCGATCACCGTCCAGGAATGGAAGGAGCCAAAGAAGGCACGTCTTGGTTTCAGTTTTGTCGACAAGAGAACGAAAAAGGATTGCTGGAGAAAGCTTATGGAACATTTCATTCTACCTCCGGAATACAACAAAGTCGATGAATTCGGTAACGAGGTTCCGGGTGGACGTGAGAGGAGGAGGCTAGTTAAAGAGTTCGCTCTTTAGAAGATGGGCGAAGCATTCCGGAACTTCAAGAAAAATTTAACCCGTGACTATGTCAACAAGGGCAAGACTCCGGATTTCAATGGACAACATGAGAAACTGAAAGATGATTGGCCAGAATTTGTGAGGCAAAAGCAATCGGAGCATTTCAAGGACATATCAAAAAAATAAGGATAATGCGAGTAAGAAAAAGTTCCATCATATTATGGGGCCAGGAGGATACCGCCTTTCGGAGCCTAGGTGGCAGAAGATGGAGGAGGACCTGAGGGTGCGAGGAATCCCTCTAGGTACAGAGGGATGGGACCCAAGGGCCAAAAGCTGGTGGTACGGGCATGGGGGATCGCTAGACCCGGAGACAGGGGTGTGTGTTCACCGGCAGAAAAAGTTTGCTCCCACCCAAGCCCTTATTGACGCAATGACCCAAGCTCAAGAGGGCTTGATCAAGTTCAACAGAGAGAAAGACGCACTGACAACAACCCTCGGGAATGATGAACACGGAGGACGTGTACGAGGCAAAGGCAAAGTTCCGTGGAAAGTAGGGTTTTCCCAGGACAATGACCTGTACTGTTACAGAAGCCGTAAGAGAAAGACGGACCGGGATGTAGATCTTATGGCGAAGTTTGCATCGGAACTCCATGAGTTGAAGCAGACCGTGCATGAACTAGTAAAAGAAAAATCGGCTGCAGGGCCGCATGAAGATCATGAAGCGGATCGCGGAAGCCAGCAGCGGAGAAGCAGCGTGGCTTCCACGGATGCCCCGCCTGGTGCTAGTGCACCGATGATCAAGATTCGTGCACCGGAGCCTCACTACCCCGTGGATGATGTAAAGGAGATGAAAGAATGTGATCTGCATTATCCCGTGGGGAACGTTTCCACGAAGGTAGCTAGCGGCAGTGCTTTACCCTGTACACCTGGAGCACTCCACCACAACAACCCCATTGCATATGGCTATGCTCGTGTCACGGTGGAAGACATAGTCCAAGGGTTTGAGGACCTGGAGATTGACAAAGCTACACCCGAAGGGGAGAGAAGACTTGGAGATGTCAAGCGCCAGATCATTCTATGGAAAAATAAGTACATAGTGTTTCCAGGCGAGGCGCCAAGGCTAGCAAGTCCACCCCCTCCGATGGTGGTGGTGGTGGCGGTGGTGGCGGTGGTGGTGGTCGTGGTGGTTCACCTACACCTCCTTCACGCCATTCGACGCCGTCCCCCGATCCACAACCTCCGGCGGGTACGACGCCCCCCAATCCTCCTCCGGCGGGTACGACGCCCCCAATCCACCTCCGGCGAAGAAGCAGAAGCAGGCGGACAGCAAGGAAACCCGCTCCTGGACTATTAACCCGGACCCTTATGTACCTAAGACCACAAGGGTACCGGAGCCATCACTGAAGCCTCTCCTCCCAAGGCCTTGGGAACTTAGTGAAGCTGAAACCAAATTGGCCGCGTCTGCTGATTATGAGAAATGGAAGGCGGATATGAAGGCGATAAAAGAGCCTGAGCCCAAGCAAGTATTCACTGAGAAGCAAAAGAAGTGGGCTAAGGATTTTTTGACGACACCGTCCCAAGCCGAGCTGAATATGCTTGATGACTATGGACATGAACTTCGTAGGCAAGCAAAAATATTGAAGGAGGAGAAAGAAGAAAGTAAAAAAAGCGGGAAACAAGTTGACCAGCTCGGGATGCAGAAGAAACAATCGATCCCCCCGCTCATAGTGAAAGCCGGTCCGGAAGAGGACCCCGAGATCATAGCAGCTACGGCAGCACTTGGATTGACTGTAGCGAGTGCCATGAAACAAGCGTCCGAGATGGGTTTGACTCTTCGTGCCTTCTTAGGCCTTGAGGATGCGCCAGTATGTGAGATAGCATTACAATATGTGCGGAATGGGCCTCTCGTCGAGCCTGCGCGGGAAAAGAGTCTACCACCACAAATGCGAAATCTGCTACGTTGGTACAAGCAATTCATAACATGGGCCGACAAAGAATATGTTTATGCGGATGTTACAGAGGAGCATCACACCAAACGGTACTCTGTACAAGTTCATATGAGTGAATTGTTCCAGCTGTTCAATCTGCGCGACCTCGACAAATCTATGCTGAGTTGCTACGTTCTGTAAGTGATTTATTTCTACCTCATCTCGTTCTTCATTTCCTGCACTATATATATATATTGTCCTAACTATATTGTTGCGTACGCTATTATGCAGATTAAAGATTTGGGAATGCAAAATAAGAAACATCCATGATGTTGGGTTCATTGACCCACATATCGTTAATGGACATGTGTTACAACATCACCCCGAAGACGTGGAGAAAGACTTGTACAAGTTTCTTAGAAAGCATCAACTCAAAAGTCATATTCTATTTCCTTACCATTTTGGGTGAGTGTTTCTCTCTTGTGCCCATTCTCTTTTGTTTACTCCATGCATGGTATGTCTAATCGATGAGTTATGCATGACTGTGCATGTAACGTGTCCGCAGGTTCCACTGGATTCTGCTAAATATTGAACTTCACACCTCCAGAGTTCTAATCATGGACTCTATGGATTGGGATCCAAAGCGTTGGGCCGACATGAGAGAAATGCTGCAAAAGTAATTATTTTCAATCATTTGAGCTCTATATCGATCGGTCTCTTTCGTTCATTTCCTAATATCAAGTAACTAATAACTCCCTTGTTCATTTAATTTTCTTTGCCCTGTAGGGTTTGGAGACGGTTCTTAGAAGAAATTGTCGGTGAATTCAAACATGAGCTAGATTTTAGAAGGTTAGTTAATGTGGATAAGCAGCCACCGGGGACCAATCTATATGGATACTATGTTTGTGAGAACATCCGGAGACACACCTCTGAGCGGAAGGCATCGGATAGCGTGTGGAAGGCGACGGATAACTTGCGGAGGAGGCTTAGTCCAGAAGCTCGCTTCCGACCAATTCAAGATGAATTAGCAGGATTTTTCATGAGGGAAGTCATCAATCCTAAAGGAGAACACTATACCGAGGACGAAGAAATTTATATGCATACCCGAGATTGAAACTTGTTCGAAGTTGTATATGGTCATCCATCCTAATTGTGTATGGAAACTTGTTCGAAGTTGTATATGGTCACCCGAGATTGAATATATATTATATATTCCTCTTAATTCTTCTTGTTTGAAATTTCATATGCATGTATATAGTAGCGTAGAATATGTGTACTGAAACTTCATCAAAATTAAAATAAAACACAAATAAAATATAAAAGAAATAAAACACTACAAATTAAAAAGAAACCAGGTTTAGGGGGGCTAAAACCCTAAACTTGCGGAGGAGGCCTTTAGTGCCGGTTAGCCACGAGAACCGGGACTAAAGGTCCTCCGCCCCGACGGACCCCTGGCGCCCACGTGGACGGGCCTTTAGTCCCGGCTAGCCACGAGAACCGGGACTAAAGCCTTTAGTCGCGGTTCGTAAGAGGCGCGACTAAAGGGGGGGGTCTTTAGTCGCGCATATTTAGTCCTGGTTGCACAGCCGGGACTAAAGGCCTTTGCGAACCGGGACTAAAGGGCTTTTTTCTACCAGTGGCGAGCACGGAAGAGCACGTATGGCGAATACATTGATGGGGTCGGTCCGTGCAAGAAACCGCCACTAGGGCAAGATTGAGCCAGCGACATGTGGGCGATAATTCTGGATTGTGCTGGCGACATACTTCTCTACATAATATTCTACATGATCGACTACTTTCGAGAGCTGGCATGCTCTCATCGTGCTCCTCCTTAATTATTTCTTTGTTACCCTAGGATCTTTACTTTGCAGTCTTTGAATTGTATTCATTTTTTTATACAAAAACAAACAGGTTCTACTATTTGTTGATAATGTTTTTTCTATTTAATTTTAAAATTTTAAAATGAACTAATTATCTTAAGTTAGCGTTGTGCATCCAAGTCATTTCACTAGAAATCATATCCCATGTCCTGGACTAGCATCCCAAAAAATTCCGCACTCGGTTGATCCATCATTTCTTTTTTGACTACTGTGTCGTGACATATAGTTCCTGGACACGCTTAATATTTGTTCATGGCAACATGTGTTTTCTCTATAACGAAACACGGATTTGAACCATGCAATCTCTTAGGCTGTGGAAATATGAGTTGGACGTAGTAGGGGGAGCAGGTGATTATTTTGTTTTTCCCGTTGCAACGCACGGGCATGTTTGCTAGTAGAGACTTAATTACAGAAGTAGTACTTACCGACAGTAGCAAGTCACGAGTGTTTTGTCGAGGGCCTTTTGATTGTATAATTGGAATAACTCGTCAAATTCAACAAACAACATATCAATTCCAACGAGGTCGTGCTCCTCTTTAATTCTCAGCGTCAAAGTATCCTTCCCAGACTCGCTGCAGGTTTCCATGTACCATTCATGGAATCTTCGCATCATCGTTGTTAGAGGAGATGATCAGGTTTGACGAGAGGCTGCCCGTACTGGTATCTAAATTCGTCCACCTCCATTGTTTCAAACTCTGCATCATTGCTCACGTAATCAGCAGGATTGGTACCGGGCACCATCCCCGGATGATTAGCGACGATATCGCTAGACATCTTGAGCGAGGGGCACGATTGGTTCGCCTGTTCGCCGAGCTGGGGAATTTCTTCCCACTTCTTCGTTCTGCTAACCTTGCATCACTAGAAGTACTTCCCGACCGCCGCGCATCTTGATATGTCTTTTTAAGACAACGAACATAGTTGGAATCCGGCGGAGGCGGTGGTGGTCGCTTCAGGGCATTGGTAGTGTGCTTCGCTTTCACCGGATCTATCGTCTCCTTCGGAGGTGGAAGTTTCTTTGCAAAAAAGTCCCTCACTTCGGCAGCATAGATCTCCTCGTTTTCCTTCTCGGTCCTCTCATATGGTAACTTTTTCGGAGCCTTGAGAGATGGACTGTATCTGAATTGCCTCCTGCCTCTGCTTGTACTGCTAGCCGCCGGAGCGGCGGCGTCTCTCTTCTGTCATTGCTGACGTGGCGGGGAAGGAGGCAGAGTGCTCCGACGCGCCGGAGGAGCCGGAGCGGTGGCGTCTGTCGTACGCCATTGCTGACGAGGCGGAGGAGGAGGCGGACTGCTCAGACGCGCCGGAGGAGGCGGAGTGCCCTCATGTGCCGGAGGAGGAAGAGAAGGAGATGGAGTTCCCTGATCACTCGCCGAAGGAGGAGGAGGAGGCGGATAATACGTCCATTTTGCATCATGCTTTTATATCGATATTTGTTGCATTAGGGCTATTATTACACATTATCACTGGTGCGCGTCGGTCCTAAACAAACGGTTTAAAACCCCTTTCGGCGACGGCATTTTTGGACCGTCGCCAAGTGAGTGTGGGCGATAGGGGGGTCCTTCCCACACGACCCAGAAACCGTCGGGGATAGGGCCCCTACAGTACTCCTACTCGTGTCTGCTCGCATTGCCATCGCAATCGGTATTCTGTGGTGCTACATTTACGATGCGCGGCCCATCACAAACGGTTCACCGTTAAGAAGATTAGCTAATCATCGTACGAGTGTCGGACAGGATTACGAAACGTCGGACCGTCGTAACATCATCGTACACGACGGCTATCGCACACGCTATTCTGTGGTGCAACGTTTATGATGCATACTTCATCAGAAACAGTTCATGGTTGCGAATCGTGTACGATAAGGCAACTAACACAAATGTTTAGTTTGCCCGCACCGTTTGTGATATTGTCTGACATCGCACACGCTTTGCAAACGGCAACTATGTGCATGCTTGCACACGTTTCCTTTCTGTGAACCGTCTCGGATTATGGTGCATATCGCAAACGTTTGTGTTTTACTAACCGTGTGTGCCGTTAAAACCTAGAGAGCATAATTTCACCGTAATTTAATTGTTGCTTTTCCAAATTGTACCAGATTTGGATTTGAACTTGAATGTATGCTACAGCTTTATTCATATCCATTAGGTTCAAACAACCAATGCATTATTCGATTCATAGGTACATATGTTCAAGAATTACATAAGAACCAAATAAAGAATGATGAACCACAGTTGTATACTTGTACTATTGAAGACGGTAAAGAAAGAGGCGAAATATATTCTGGTTGCTGAACAAGGTGAACCGGATTGCCCATATTGTGCCCTCCTCCATGCAGAAGGCACGCACGACTCTAGTCCAACCCCTTGTGATGGTCGACCGCCCATCCTTCACGGTCTTCATGAAAACATCTAGATAATCATCGTGTTCTGATAGAAATACTTTAACCTTTGCATGCCCACCAATCATGTAGTTTGACAGGTAATCTTGAGTAATCTGCTTTGGCAACCACTGCAAAGGAATAAGATTTCAGACATTGTCATCTAACACAACTCAATATGGGAAGTAAAAAGAAGGCTGCAGAGTTCTTACTTACCATCCCGCAGTTCGCTGTTGTCTTGGATAAAGTGTAAACAAATAGTTTAATTGCCATCTTTGGACCCATTTTACTAACAATCTTTATCAACTTCCTCACTTGATGTTGGTTCATCGATATCTCATTGCCCCATACGCAGAAAGGGTCGAAACACGGATCTTTACCAATGACATATATACCTAAAAGCAGCAAGTTAATATTAGAAGCTAAACAGCAATTGCACAATGATGTAGTACAACACTCTTTTATAATATGTCTATATACATCCGTATGTGGTAGTCCATTTGAAATCTCTAAAAAGACAAATATTTAGGAACGGAGGGAGTATCTTATAACATCCAATATACTCACATATTAGATGGATTAACATCTTATATTATGGGCCGGAAGGAGTTTAGTTCATTCTTACAAATTATCTGCTGCTGTATCCATGGGTTACAGTTAGTTTGAGCTAGTTCGGGCTCAAATAGCTCTAAAGTATATCTAAGCATGAGGGCTAGTTTGAGCTAGTTGCATCTATAACCCACCCAAAAAAACTAGTATCCAACCCAAGAGGTGCTAATTGGAGCTAGTTCTCCTAGTGCATTTATTATCAATCTAACCCTGCCATCCAAACAACTCTTTGGATGGAGTTAGTTCAGGGTTAGTAATGAGCTAGAAACTAACTCTAACCTCTAGCTAAGTTGAGTATCCAAACAGGGCTGTGTTGTTGCTGTTGTTGCTGCTGCTCTTCTACGTTTATCTAGACATCATTAGAACATTAATGTAACACTCTTCCTTGTTGCTATGTAGCCTAGGATTGCATATTTAGACATTAAGTACAGTGCATGTTGCTATGTAGCCTCAGATATATTACATATGGACCTAGTTAACCTAAGGAAAAATGGGTTGCAGATATATTCAGTTAAAAGTCCGATTCACCGATTAGTCCCTTATCAGCCGCCGGCCTATATGGTACCAGCTACCGATATCCTGAACAGTGAGAAGATATAAGCCATGGGATGAAACTAACCTCGATGGAAAATAGCAGTCGTTCCCAAACTTGTCCTGTGTAGGTACATGAAGAAGCATGTTAAGCACAACAGGCTAAACATCTACCAAAATTACACATGGCAGACAAAATAATCTCCAAAAGATAGCTTCAGTGTGCAGGTTTAAGCACGCTAGTAAAGCAAAACAAGTGGAAAGGTGTGCTAACTGCAACAGGCCTAACATTTAACAACAAGCAAACATGGTCATTCAAACTGGTATTGTGCCGGTCTAAGTACACTGGTTATGGTTAAATAAAAATGGAAAGGCGTGTTAACTACAAGATGCAGCAACCAAATGTAGTCATTCATAGTGGTATTGTTGAAATTGGTACTGATGAAATTGAACTGCACAGTTCATACTTGCACATATAGAACATCACGTTGTGAATAACTGGAATAAACAAGGCATACTACGAACAACCAAAGATAGCATTTGAAACTGAACATATGCTAACTATAAACAACCGAACAATCAAAAAACTTTAAAAGAGGCATAGGCTAGCTATAACAGGCTTAACAGCAAGCAAATATATGCATTCCTATTGGTATGTTTAAAACTGGATTGATGAAATGTAATGCACAGTAAATAATTGCACATATAGAGCATCACATTGTGAACAATTGAAATAAACAAATCATGGGTTTCCTCACTTGTCACAGATGGGCTCGTTCCCGTGGGAAGAGCACGGACCCTGGATGCGCTCCATGTTGTCGCAGATGGGCTCCTTCCCCTTGGAAGAGCACGGCTGTAGGGTGCCCTCCCTGATGTCGCAGACGGGTGCTTTCCCCTTGGAAGAGCAGATGGACTCTTTCCCCTTGGAAGAGCCGGAGAGGGTGCCCTCCTCGTGGTCGCCGTCGATGAGGTCTAACTTGGAAGCTGTGGATCCCAAGCCAGCGTCGCAGAACGTGTCCTTCAAAAATGATAAAAGGGGCTCGATGGCGATGTAGAATGGCAAATTGTTGACAGCGAGCCAGAGGAGATCAGCGGCGGGGCCATGGATGAGATCGATGGCGGTTGAACCCGAGGGGTTGGGGGTGAGCCACTTAACCTGTGACACAGCCCGCCTCAGGGCATCACTATCGATGACCTCGATGTCGTAGCCGGCGGACGAGACATGCCCGCATACTCTAGCCCGCTGCTTGAGTGCCTGCCGATAGTAATGGTCATCAGCTTCCTCGGCGACGTCGGGCGAAGAGACCGCTATACACCTCTTTTGGGCCAGTCGCTCCTCGAGCTCCACGGAAAGCATAGCCGGGCTTAGGCTGCGACGCTCTGGAGTGGGGGATGGGGATGGGGATCTGTGGGAAAGGGGGCGTTTGGCAGGCGTCATCTAAAAACTCAGGGCGGCCTGGGTATGGAGATCGGTGGGTAAGCTGCACGGGCAAACCGACAGATGTTGACAATGGAGGCCTTGCGATGGCGGCGGCGGGGACTTTGCTAGGGTTTCGAGCAAGGGAGGGTGTGTGTGTGTGTATGCGTGCACACCCGAGGAGGTTTTGGTGTGTGTGTGTGTGTGTGTGGAGGGGGCGCGGGGTGTTTGAGGAAATGACGCGGGTACTGAAAATTTTACTACGCGGGAGTCAAACGCGGGAGTGAAATGCCGGGCTATTGAAAATTTTGATGATAGTGCATTGCACACGGTCCGGAGATAACAACCGTGTGTTATTAAAAAGAAAAACCCTCGAGGCGGGCAGATATTTTTGATGCAGGCGGGATTGGGAACAAGAAACATCGCACATGGTCCAGAGATAACAACTGTGTGTTATGAAACAGAAAAACCCTCGAGGCGGGTAGATATTTTTGAGAGGGGGAGCCTCGTGGAGCCCAATGTACTGTGCGGATGTGTGCGTGACAGGTGCACCGGCGTGGCACACGGTTAGTTTGAGTGAACCGTGTCTGTTGCGTCATCCAACTTTTGTCTAATGTTCATAAATTTGGCGAAAAATGATGCGGAGAGGGTGAGAACACGAGCACACTTGCATGTGGACCAAATTTATGTATCAAAAGGGTGGTTTGATTTTCAAATACCAAATGCAACTTCGATGTGGCACCTCTCTTGCAAAGCGCACAGTATTGCTTGCCCCCACCCCCACCCCTCGTGTCGGCACGAAGGGAATCCTAAGCTATGAATGCATGCCCCCTCCCCCTCAACCGAGGTTCACCTAGCAAAGTGCAAAGTAGCTAGCAGCCCCCCTCCCTCGTGTCGGCACGAAGAGAATCCTAAGCTATGAATGCATGCCCCCCAACCGAGGTTCACCTAGCAAAGTGTGAAGTAGAGCTAGCAGCCCCCCTCGTGTCGGCACGAAGGGAATCCTAAGCTATGAGCATGCCCCCTCCCTCCCAACCGAGGTTCACCTAGCAAAGTGCGAAGTAGCTAGCAGCCCCCACCCCCCTCGTGTCCCCATGAAGGGAATCCTAATTAAGCTATGAATGCATGCCCCCCAACCGAGGTTCACCTAGCAAAGTGCGATGTAGCACCCCCCCACACACACATACACTTTCAGTCGGCGGGCCAGAGAGGCATATATCTCACCAAGATGGATCGTAAAACGGACCAAGAATAACCCACCTTGGTCGTACAACCTCTCTCTTGTTGTTGGTCAAAGTGATGGCCATCCATGCGACCCCGGAGATGGGCTAGCTCATAATCACGCAAGTAGCTAGTCCCCGAAGGCAACCACTGCATGCGTGTGGCCCAAACATATGTATGGAGAGGTGTGTTTTTGAGTAACAATGAACAACTTTGATGTGGCACCGTGATTTCGAACTAGAAATCCCCACACTGAGTGAGGGTTAGGTTGACGATGCATATGTATGTTACACCACACTTCAAGCCAACGACGGAGATTCATATATGCATGCATGCGTGCATAGTATATGCGCTCAAACTTAATTAGGTCTGAATCTCACCATGACCTATACTACGATAACACGAACCAAATGAAGAATCCGCCATGGTAACCTATCTTGTTGTTGGTCAAGGTAATCATGGATGTCCACGCGGGCCCACGAATATATAGGCTTGTCGCCGATAACCACGCGAGGGAGTGTATCGTTCGAAGGCAACCACTACATGCATATGTATGGAGGTGATGCGTGCATGCATGTTTGAATACACAACATTGATCTGGCGCGTGTGTCAAAAATCGTACACTAGCTCCCCACACAGAGCGAGATCGGTTCATGATGGTGTCGTTGTACTATCCACTTTGACTCGATGGGAGGGATTCATGCGTACACATGCATGTGTGTGTGCTCAAAGTGTATCATGCATGTCATCCCAGAGCAAAAATAATAATCCCCTCCTAAGTCAAATTAACCTCTCTTGTTGTCAGGCAAAAAGAAGTGATGGACCAAGCGGGCCCGCAGATGGAAAGCATCGATATCGCTGATAACCGCTTAAGTGGGTGCGAGAGGACAACCACCACTGCTTTGCATGTGGGCCAAACATATATATGTTGAATACCCAAAATGCACAACTTTGATGTGCCACATGCCTCAAAAACCGTAAACCATGCACCCACACAGAGCGAGGTTCACATCAAGCGTACTACATATGATGGTCCCCTTCCCCCCTCTTCACCACATACTATATGCTCCTGCCGTAATATATGTACAACCCAAAAGAATCCTCATTGATGGTGAAATTAATTAACCTCTCCCGATGTAGGTCAAAGTGATGCTTGCATGCATGCATCAACGATGGCCTCGTGGGCCCACAGATGGAAGCGTCACACGTGAGTGTCCTAGCTAGGATATATATGCATGTGGCCCAAAAAGGTGTTGTGTGATGTTTGTATAACCAATTTCACAATTTTGATGTGGCACGTGCCTGGGTAACCAAAAAGTCCCGACACTGAGTGAGGTGTACTTGTTCACGGACGCATACGTATAGTATATATGCTAGTCCCCTCTCACCTCTTCGACGCGTACTATATACCACCATAACACAAACAAAAAAGATTCTACCTTGCTGGTCAAATTAACCTCACCGCCGGCTGTTCATCAAAGTGATGGACGACGACCTCGTGGGCCCACAGAAAGCGTCACACGCAAGTATCGAGTGTCGTGTAGGACAACCATCGATTGCATGTGGCCAAAACATTTATGTATGAAAGGGTTGTGTAATGTTTTAAATAACGATTTCACGACTCTGATGTGGCACCAGCCTGCCTAACAAAACGGCCAACCCACACGGTGGCTCACAACTGGTAGTGTACTGCGAGCCACTTGCCACCCCCAGACACGCACACCCACACACACACCGCGAATCCACCGCAACTACGATGCATGTTAAATTAATTATCCCGTGGTGAACATACATGTTACCAAAGGAGGGACGTTTTAATTTCAAAAAAATCACAGAGATCATTTAGACATTTTAGTACATTGATTGATTGATTTTCTATGGGTATAATGTGCAAAAATCAAATTTGAGCTACATGCACACGTGACAGTGCACCTAAATGGATTTCAAAAACACATGTGTCTCACTGGGTGCATGCTTACTCCCCGTGCAACAAATTTCAAACATTGAGAATCTTGATTTTTAAATTCTAGTACATGCAAAACTTATTTGAAGTTCATAAAACTTATCGTGTTGTCATATGGACACCAATACAAAGTGGCATTGTACTTTTTTTTGTCAAATTTGAGACCAGTTTTGATGTAATCTTTATCTAATTACAGCCGAGAGATTATTAATAATTGGGAACCAATATCCCAAACGGATTATTTATTCGAACCGTGAGCGTTAGACCAACAATGGATACGTGCCATGCTTCGGTTAAGCAACAAAGCGGCAGCATTAATCATCCAAATAGAAAAACAATATACGTGCCGCTGCGCGACCCGTGTGGCGTGCGAGCAGGCATGAGTTGATGGGACGCATGCGAGCAGTCCGCCACGCAGGCAGACGGGGAGGCGTGCGTGCAGGTGTGTGAATTGACGGAGGCGTGCTTGCTGTGCAGCGTCATCGGGAGGCATGCGAGTAGCTGTGTGAAACTTTGGTAGGCATGCCAGCAGTCCGGTGCGCAGGCTCACCGGGAGGCGAGCCATCGGTTTGACCGCCGCCCACCTCTCTCCCACAACTCCCACTACTCCATATTGATGGTGCGCCCGAGCGGCCGCACCCCCATCCTCGCTACGCACACACAATCCTCTCTCTCCGCTTGCATCCTCGATGCCGCTCTCAGTCCTCAAAGCCGTCAGTGTATGAGGATGCCGCTGAAGTGCCCCATCAGAAGGAGTGGCGACGCCGGGGCCGCTAAAGCACCGGAGCACGGCGTGGAGACGGAGACAGAGGTTGCCGTCACCGCCGGCAAGTTATCGCTGCACCCTGATGTCGTCGACGGTGTCGAGCTTCCACAGCCGGAGGCGGAGTTCCACACCGACTCTAACGACCACTCCGGCGACGACTCCGACGACCACTCCAGCGATGACTCGGACGACGACGGACAACTGGTTAGTCATCTATACCCATTTATGTGTCAAATAGATCATAGGGTTTCTCTGGTTACTCCTGCCTCCCCCTTTTTGGAATAGAAATCATGTGGTTATGTTCTCCCAATCAATGAAATCTGAGTGAGTTTCGTTAGATTCGTGTATTGTATTGATTGTTTGAATGGTACAGGTGATAAGTGATTAGTTGTTTCATCTGTGCAAATGATTTCTGCTAGTAATCCGACTAGGGTTAGTGTTCGTGCTAATAATTCCTAGCCAGGACTTGACAATTGATTTTTGAATGACCTACATATGTTTGTGCCATTATTTTCTTCAAGATTGGTCTGTACATAGACAACTGTGCTTAAAAATCAAACCATAATCTTTGCATGTGTATAAATAAATAGCCATAAATTCCTAATCCTACTTCACGGCATGTAATCAGTGATTTGATGCCAAATTTGTTTTACTATATGTATAGGTGCTGTCTGACGATGTGGACAACGAGGATGAAGATGCCTAGAGGAGGTACAAGAGGCGAATCCCGAGGGAGCTTTATGCGGGAATGCATAACAGGCATATTAGGACCTGGAACAACGGCTATGGATGCCCATTTTGCAACCACAAGATTCATGACACGTATCTAAGAGTTCTGGCGCATGCAAGAGGACGGGCCGTTGGCTCCTTCAAGCAGAAGTATTCTCGCAGGATGGCGCACGGCGCGTACGCCGAGTACCTGGAGAAGCTTCAGGATCGTGCCGGCCGCATGTGATATGAGATGTGGGATGGATCGAACTATGTACGCTTGAGTATGCTTAATGACGGTTGAACTATGTACTTATGGTTGAACTATTCTTATGTACGTGTACGCTTATTATCTATGTGTGAGTATGTTAAATATTTCGCCAAATTTTGGTAAAAAATACAATGGGGGACCAATAAACCAGGACGGAGGTAGTACGTCAATCACACACGGTTCCCAGTATTGGAACCGTGTGCAATGACTATCATTTTGCCTGCTGCGTCAATCACACACGGTTCGCTCTAGCAAACCGTCGCCCCCAAAATTTTTGTGGGACAGAAGACCCTCACCACCCAATTCAAAAAAGAAAAAGAAAACCCTCACCATCCCCACATCACAAAAACCCTCACCCCGCCCGCCACCCCCTCGGCCCCTCCGGTACGTTCCCCATTCACACCTGCACAAGCTCCTCCGCGTCTATGCCATGGCACCGCCTATCGCGGCGGTAAACACTTAGCTCGACGCCTGCCGCCGCCGGCAGGCTGCCGGCAAAGCCCACCACATTTCGCCACTTCCGCTTGCCGCCGATTATCGCCATCGACTTTCTCGACGCTGCTCGCGGTCGACCCAGCTCCGCTCGGTAGGGGAATCTGCCGTACTGAGGGTTCTTTCTCATGGACTACAAGGTAACTAATTTAACGAGATATTATCTCATCTCTTATCCCAGTTCATCTACCTCCTTTAATCACCCGGCGGAAATCGCCGTGAATTCATTTTTATTCGAGCTGATTTGAGGGTTTTCTTTCATTCATAGAATGTACAGTGCACCGACACTTCAGGACTTGGCGACCACCGCCAAAGATTCCATCTCATCATACCAGATAACTTGAGGACGCGCGTGGTATGTTCAATCTCACCCTAAATCGGTTGGCATGGCCTACTTTCCTGAACATATTCTAAATATTGCTACATTTGGGTAAAAGGTGCCACATGCACCATATACGTCAAAGGGGATTTTCCCCTCTACTTTCTATATTAGGCAAATTAATGATGTATTGTTCTTTCGATTACTCTCATATTTCCATGACATCATGTTTACCCTATCTATTTAATTATAGACTTTTGTCCTTCGATTTCAACTGCTGTACAGTTTTTTCAATTTGGGCCCATATTTGCATGTTACCATATTTTCTTTAACAACCCTACCATTTTCTGCAGGACATCCCTCGCTATGCAACAGATTATGTAGTGCATAATTTTTCCCTTTACTTACATCAAGGCTCCACGAATGTCATACTGCACACAAACCATGGATTTACAATCGTTGCTACTGTAAGACTTGATCAACGTGGTGACTCCTATTTTGGCACTGGCTTTTGGAATGAGATTGCAAAGTTTTATCTACTAAAAGCTGGCACTAAAATTGCACTGCACAGAGAAGGGCCTGGTCATGAGATATATGATAACTTCCCCGACAATATCATCCATCCAGACTTTGTTCGAAGTAAGTTTTCTTTTCAACTATCTGCATATGTTGACTTACCCAGCAATGTCAAATGAATTGTGTAGTATTTAAGCAACCAATTCTTATTCCCTTATCTTACTATATTCCTACCTAATAACTTCTAGTTGCCAATACACTTTTTATTGCCCTATTTTAACTAAATATTCTCTGTACTCCCATTTCTATCAGAAAGCACCGCTGACAAGAAGACTCCGGAGGTGGAGAACGGGGATGCCAACAAGCGGAGGCGGGGCGAGCTAGAACTGCAAGCGACTCCAGCAGGCCTAGACTTAATCAGTAGCCTCCCCGATGATATGTTGAGAGTCATCATCTCCCTCCTCCCAATCAAATATGGGGCGCGGACAACCCTCCTTTCCCGGCGGTGGCGCCCCCTATGGAACTCCAGCCCTCTCGACCTCATCGACACCCATGAGCTCTGCCATGGCTATCGCAAAAGCTTGGATGCATTCTCCAAGATCCTCGGAAGTAACCTTGGCCCAACCAAAGGCCTTAGAATGGGCAAGTTCCATTCCAACGGCAAGGACTGAGCCAAGCTTGACAACTGGTTCCTATCCCCTGCCCTAGATCAGCTCGAGGAGCTCACTTTTGATGATGGGCATATGCGGTCGTTCCAACGTCCGCACACCGCCTCGCGCCCACGCTGCGCGTCGCCAAGTTCAGGAACTGCCGTCCCCCCTTAATGACGCGCCCGCTCTGATTCTACCACGACTGAAGCACCTCGAGCTCGTCGCCGTCTGCCTCTCAAAGGGTGACATGGAGCGCCTGCTCCGTGGCTGTACTGCACTCGAGTACCTTCATCTTCAGGAGATCAATGGGTTGAGTACCTTCCACATCACCTCCATGACTCTCCGGACTATTTATGTGTGTTGCCGGTGCGGCAGGAAGACATCACAAAACGTGGACCATGGTATGGTCATCCAGGACACACCTGCACTTGAGAAATTACTTGTAGTTGATCAAGAAGGTCCAACAAGAATCAATGTCATTTCTGCGCCGAAATTGACTGTGGTGGGCTACTCGTCTGACAAATACTCCGAACTTGTTATTGGATCCACACCCGTTCAGGTACAACAGCCGCCTTCTACCTCTCCTTCTACAAATTAACATTATTTCTAATTTTGAAGATGTTTGTTCGTCTGTCATTCAGAAAATGATTCCGACAAGCTTGACCCGGAAACTGCGCACAGTGAAGGTCTTGGCACTAGAATCTATCGGGCCCGACCTGGAGCAAGTTGTCAGTTTCCTGAGATGCTTTCCGTGCCGGGAGAAGCTATATATCGAGGTGATGTTCCTTTCCTGTTAAATGTTAACCATAAGGGAGTTGAATTTGTGACACCTTTTCCAAGTTTACAATGACAATGTACTACGATTTCCGAAGGTTCTTTTGGAGGATTTCAGTACATACATGCCCCCCCATATTGGTTGCTTGATCCATATGGTTACAATCAATATGCATTTCTCCTTTGGATTCATCTGTACTAGTTTTCTTAGGGAACTTTTCATCCACTCCAACCTCTTGTGAAGAAGGCTACATTTTTCTAGAATGTAATCAAATGCCCATGTTAATCATGTCAGATCGAAGATGGCATGTTAGTGCATTTTACAAATCCTGCCAACCAAATAGCTAGGCCTGTAGTAATGTTCAAAACTACATGTAGGCACTGACACGTTTTCTTCTTTTGCAGATAAGATTAGGCCCAGTGGTGGATAATGTGATACAATATAACAATCACGTCGAATGCCTAGATCTGCATCTCTCAGAAATTACTTTGAACTCCTACCGAGGGACCTTACCGGAGATTATATTCACCAGGTTCTTTGTTCTCAGAGCAAGGGTGCTGAAGGAAATGAGGTTTGCCCTACATTTATTTCGCAAAAATGAATGGTCTGTTGATCAGCGCCGGTGCCTGTGGCAGAATGGAGTAGGCTCCAAAAATGTTGAATTTCATTTTCGAACTTCAGATGACAGAGTAATCGTAAGTCATCGAGTCAACCCCATACATGACTTCTCAGTGGCTGACCCCTTTGCAAAAATTGTGAGGTTTCGAAGCCAGACTTAGAAGCGGTGATATTAGTTTAAACCTCTCTGATATCCATGTTCAGTGCATCAGCGCAAGCGTTTGCAGCTGATGAGCTGAATTTCATTTCCAATATCAGTTTGAACCTTGTAATCTTCGAATTTGAGCCATATAACTCTGGAATTTGAACCTTGTAGCATTTCGAGCTTTTGTGGTACAATCGTTGAAATGGCATCGTATGAGACTCGTATATTGCTAGCACTATTTTGACCTTAATATGCAATGGTCTTAGATTTTATTAACCATTCTCGAATCAGTTTACCTTGTTGATCTCATAGCACACGATCTGTATAGCTAACTCGACTGCGATCTTCGACATTATTGCACATAGTTGGTTTCTTCCACCATGTGCACTGTAGAGCGCACAATTAATTATCGCACTCGAGTGTCCATCAACACCCTTCTGTGTAACTTTGACCTCATCACCCAAGGGTAAACTTATGACCGAAGTCATTCCACACACTTCATTTTTACAAAGCTTTTTGCCAATAAACGCCCATGATTTGTCCCTCTTCTAGCCGACGCATGGCCAAACTAGCCGGGCGGGAAGCTTGCGCGGTAAACAGCACGGTAGTGCGGGAACAGGCTCACCGACGATACATTTGGCGCCTCTTCGAGCCCACGCCTGGGGTGCAGTGTTGTCAAGCGTGCACTGGATTCTGGAATCCTCCGCTATGAACGCCATGACAAGACGTGACGATTACAGGCCGGCCAGCCCCCATTTATGACAGCGGCCATTTAACCTACCCTTGTGTCTCTTCAACCTTTCGATCGCGCCCCACCAATGCAAGAAGCACACCCACCACAAGAAATTCTTAGAGGGTATCCTGCGCGGCTCCAATGGCGCTCCGAGCGGCTGCCGACGACGAGCAGCAGTTCATCATGCGTGCCGTGGTGGACACCCACAGAAGGTTCATGGACCTCTCGGTGGTGTACACCAACGATCCGGTCTGGGTGGAGCACTCCATCCACATCATGGAGCTGTTGCTTGCCGAGGAGAAGTACAAGGTGGTCGGGTTCGACCTCGAGTACACCCGCGCTCGTGCTGGGTCTCGTCCCAAGGTCGCCGTCGCCCAGATGTGCGTGCGCCACCATGTCCTCATCTACCACTACTGCCTGGCCACAAGGCCTTGCGAGCATTTTGCCAGGTTTGTCAATAGCCCCCACTACATGTTCGCTACGGTGGACATCACCAACGATGTAAAGGCGCTCGAGAGTTCGGGCATTGCCTGCCAGAATCTTGTCGACATCCAGGACCAATACAAGATCTGGGGCAGCAAGGAGCATGAGAAGGACTCACTGGTTCACCTCGCCGAGGCCATCATCGACCCATACTACAGAGACATGAAGGATTCGTGCAACAAGGACAAGTGTGCCTGGCACTCGGCCTGGATGGAGAAACTCGAGAAAGCTCACGTCGTGTACGCGCCCAAGGAGGTGTAATTGTATGCTTAATTTGGTTATGCAATGCTGTCTTTTTAAGTATATATGTTGATGCTCTATAGACAGAGCGTAGATGGTGTGTGGACAAAGCAAATCACATCGCACACGGACTAAACAATGGAACCCGTCGGTGATGTTTTCATCAATCACTCACAATTGTATACCAGCAATCATTTGCTCACAACACACACGGCTTGTTAGCAGTAATCGTCTGTGTTCTTATCGGTCTGCGCACACATTTCTGATTACAGACCTGTTTGCCTCGTATCACACACATCTTGTTCATTTGAACCGGTTCTGTTCTCATGTCTCAATGCAAACAGTTCAGCCGAGTGAACCGCATGACGTATATCGCACACACCTTTGATCTTGCTGACCGTTTCTTTTGTGTTTCCTAATCATAAACAGTTCATCCGAGTGAAGCGTGTGCTGTACATCGCACACACCTTCATCTGTCTGCCCGTTTCTTTTGTTCCGCCTCATCGCAAATGGTTGATTGAATTCAACCGTATGCCCTGCATTGCACACGCAACTAAAATCTGAACCGTGTTTGATGCATCCTCCATCGCAAACGTTGCACCTTTTTTGATGGTTATTTTACACCACCGTTTGCGATTATGGCATCGCACACAGTTTCGTCGAAGGGTCTCTGATCGTAGTGTCGTGTTAGCAACATCCTGCAGTAGTGTATGTCACAATACTTATGCCTTTTCTCTCTTATTTTACAAGGTTTACATAAAGAGGGAGAATGCCGGCAGCTGGAATTTTGGGCTGGAAAAGGAGCAAATATTAGAGACCTATTCTCCACAACTCCAAAAGTCCTGAAACTCCACGAAAGTCAGTTTTGGAATATATTAAAAATATTGGCGAAGAAAGCACCAGAGGGGCACCACACCCTGTCCAGGAGGGTGGAGGGCGCGCCCTACCCCCCTGGGCGTGCCTCCCTGCCTCGTGGGCCACCTGGAAGCCGCCCGATGCCCATCTTCTGGTATAAGGTGTCTTTTTCCCTGGAAAAAATCAGAAGGAAGCTTTCGGGACGAAGCGCCGCCGTCTCGAGGCGGAACCTGGCGAAACCAATCTAGGGCTCCTACGGAGCTGTTCTACCGGGGAAACATCCCTCCGGGAGGGGTAGATCATCACCATCGTCATCACCATCGATCCTCTCATCGGGAGGGGGTCAATCTCCATCAACATCTTCACCAGCACCATCTCCTCTCAAACCCTAGTTCATCTCTTGTATCCGATCTTTGTCTCAAAACCTCAGATTGGTACCTGTGGGTTGCTAGTAGTGTTGATTACTCCTTGTAGTTGATGCTAGTTGGTTTATTCGGTGGAAGATCGTATGTTTATTAATACCCCTCTGATTATGAACATGAATATGATTTTTCAGTAGTTATGTTTGTTCCTGAGGACATGGGAGAAGTCTTGTTATAACTAGTCATGTGAATTTGGTATTCGTTCGATATTTTGATAAGATGTATGTTGTCTTTCCTCTAGTGGTGTTACGTGAACGTCGACTACATGACACTTGTGGCACCCCGGCTCGGAGCAACCGGTTTACCCTGCATTGCCAGCCCAGAGACCGTGTCTTCTGGCAACACACAACATCTTGGTACAGAGAGCAACCGCTTTATTGATGCTAGCGGATCTTAGTTCATATTACGATAGGCGGCGAGGCCAAGCGGCACACACGGTGCGGCTGAACAATATGTACATTATTTAGTGAACATAAAGGGGCCTCGATCATAACAACTATGCAGCAGCGGAACAACGTCGTAGCGGAACTCCATAGCACATGGACACCGATGTGGACACGATCTAGACTCGGACATCACTCCTTTCCAACGAGACTTTCCTGAAAGCTGGCATGACACGCCAGGTCAGTACATTGAATGTACTTGCAAGCTCACAACAAACATAAACATAATGACAAGCAATATCATGATATTTAACCAATTGCTTTACTAATACAACATCACATCATACATGCAGTGATCATGATCTTGTGATATAAGTCCCTCGGACTTGCTTACCAAACGGTGATCGCTCTCGGATCACAAACGGACCAACCTCGTGGTCTTTGATCGGGTTACCTCGTAACCAAATGGTGATCTTACCGAGATCACAAACGGACCAACAACTTGGTCTCCATCAACACGGTGTTTTCTCAAACATCATCTTCTCAACAGTGCAAAGTTCATATCTTAGTGTGCAAAATTAATTAAACGTTGACCCATGGTGTGACCTACTTTCGAGCGTGTCCGTAACCGTGGACTCGGCTATCGATAGATTTAATACACTCTGCAGAGGTAGCGCATTGTACCCACACCACGGAACCCATGGCCTCGCACTCCCATTCAGGTGGACCAACGGCGTTCTGACGAAACCCCTCCATTGCCATGACACTCTCCCGGCCACTCCGACTCACTCCCCACTTGGCTAGTCCTGGGTGGCCTTGTGTCTACCAAAGACACCAACGGCCACCGTTGTGGCAAAACTTAAACGGTCCCAAACGGGAACAAGGTACCATAACAACAAAAATGGGCACACAAGGTTATGTCTGCTTACCGGGCCAGGGTACCGCACGCCCATAACCTTCCCTCGTTGGAGGCACCGACTAGAGGCATGACAACAGACCGAATAAAGGCCTTCCCATAAAGGCAAATGTGGTTGCACTGGGAAAACTTGATTCAGTGGCACCATGACCCGATCAACGATATGTTCAAGTTGAGTTATTATCAGGTTCAACTTAAGGTGAAAGTAACCGGTGTCATGATATGCCATGAAAATGCATCACAAACATATGCATCATATATCAACGGAAATAACTGGGTCAACCATATCCACACTAAGCATAGACATCAACAGCTCATAACACCCCTGTGGTTATCATTTATCATCACTTCAAACAGAATCTTTTCTTAGCAAAGTTATCATTTATCTCATTTAAGAAAATAACTCAAAAAGAATTACTTATATCCATAACCATATTACTTCTTCATAACAAATATTACTTCTAGTTACTTAACCAACTAAATCAGCTTCAAACTTCTGTAAACTAAGCATATCAACTCAAACAAGGAACCAACAGAATATAAATATTATTCTAGTGATTTAAATGCATGGATTAAACCATTAATTCAAGTTGAAAAATCACAAATATTGTAATGGCACCATGAAAATGTTGATGTGGCTTGCCTTAGTGCAGATGAGGTTCACAATCCTTGTTGGGGGTTGGGTGCGACATATGCCAAGGGATGGCTTATCATGGTGGGAGCGAGTAGAACGTCGTCGGTGCCCGGAAGCGGGATGAGGCGTAGACACGAATGCCGGCGTACTTTACCCAGGTTCGGGGCTCTCCTAGGAGATAACACCCCTAGTCCTGCTCTTCGGGGTCTCCGCATGATCACTAAGGCACTAGTGAGTACAATGGTACTCCTCGAGCTGTATGCCAGAGGTAGGAGAAAGCAAGGCTAGCTCTCCCCTCTCTCTGTGTGTGGGTCTAGTTCTAACAGGCTGGGAACCCTTTGCATGGGTGCCCTGGGGGGTTTATATAGGCCTACCCCCATGGGTACAATGGTAATCTGGCCGGGTGTAGGACCCGACTGTCAGTGTCTCTGGTCGCCGGCTTCTCCGCCGGCTGCTGGGGCCCGCCGCCTGGTGGGCCTCGCCGACTGGTCTGGTACGGAGCGGACAGGCTGCTCCCGCCGCTCGTGGGTCTTGCCGGCTGCCGGTTACTGTAGCCGTAATGCTAATGACGCATACTTGGTCAGGGGAGCGTGGCTATAGTCCCGCCGCCTGGTGGGAGATCACTGTAGCCACACCGTGTCTCATCTGGTTAATGGTGCACGGACCCCGAGGGAGGAGTGGGCCGCCTGCTAGAGGCCGGCCTCCCTTGGGTCCGACTGGTCAGGCTTCCGCCGTCTTCTGGGCTCTCGCTGCCAGGTAGGGCCCGCCGCCTGCAGGCCGTATCCACAGGCCGTCGTGGGAGCTGGGCTCCGCCTGACAGGAGTGACGTCAAGGGTGGAGGGGCAACAGTGCCGCGCCGTGCGGAGATCTCCGCCTGTACGGGGCACTGTGGCTGCGCCTTGCCCTGGATATGGGGGTGATGGGCTACACTGTAGCCACATCCTGTCTTGTCTTCTTAATGGGGGCGCAGACTTTAAGGCCGCCGTGGGCCGCCTGCTAGGAGCCGGCCTCTCCGGAGGCCGCATGCTAGGAGTCGGCCCATCTTGGTGCCGTCTTCTGGAGCTTGGCCGTCTTCTAGCAGCCAGCCACTTGAGCCAGCCAGCCACCAGAAGGCGGCGCTTCATTCTGGA
The DNA here is from genome assembly GCF_018294505.1 of Triticum aestivum. Classification (NCBI taxonomy): domain Eukaryota; kingdom Viridiplantae; phylum Streptophyta; class Magnoliopsida; order Poales; family Poaceae; genus Triticum; species Triticum aestivum. The sequence continues at coordinate 513,141,344 of NC_057802.1, read as the reverse complement.
TGTTCGTGGGGCGCAGCCGGCCCAATGTCTCGAAAGGTTCAGGGACTCGGGTTAGGCTACCCGTGGCCCATTACTCCGACAGTAGTCCCCGAAGCTGGTGAGGCGTCGCGGCCGATAAGTCGAGAAGCCTTAGAAGTTTCCTTCTCCGAGTGTTCTTGCTGGGTGCTTCGTCTATCTCCTGGCGTGCCGCCTGTTGGGAGTCGGACGCGACCAGGCGGCTTCGTGTGATGTTTTGAAATGCCAAGGCGGGAACCAGGTGGCGTGCTTTCTAAGCCTTTAGGCCCGCCGCCCACTGCAAGTATGCCACGCGGCGCCAGCCTGCCAACCCACGCTCTCGATGGGACGTGACAGCGGGCCGGGCCTACCACTACCGGGCCTCGGCGCATGGGCGGATCCACTGCGGCCGGGGGAAACGGTTGCGAATCCGAGGGGAGTTACTGCGCAGTAACCTGCAAAATAAACGCGGCGTCGTGGGGTCGTGGGCGAAGTTAATCCCACGATCCCACGCCCCGCCCCCTCGGCTTCGTAGCCCGAGGGCTATAAGTAGGGAGAGGAGGGGGAGCGGCGGAGCACGCGCGCCCTCCTCTCCCTTCGCCATTCTTCATCTTCTTCCTCCCCTTGCTGCTGCCGCACCTCCGCGCTCCGCCGAGGCGCCGCCGCAGCTTGCCGCCGTTAGGCTCCTTCGCCCCAGGCTTCTTGCTCGATCCCGCTTGTTCTCCATGGCGCGCGAGAAGGGAGGGGACTGGGATGGCTCGCTCGTGATCGATGACCATCTCGCCTTCCTCCGCGCCACGCGGCGGTTGCCCGGCGAGGGTTTCGTCAAAGTGCGCGTGTCGCCGAAGAAGGAGATCTCGTCGGTGCCGCAAGGAGGCGAGCGGGCCGTCTTCCGCTCGCACTTCGTCCACGGCTTCGGCCTGCCGGCGAGCGGATTCTTCCGCTCCTTCATGGAGTTCTATCATCTTCAGCCGCATCACTTGATGCCCAACACCGTGACGCTGCTGTCCGCCTTCGTCACGGCATGCGAGGGCTACCTTGGCATCCTTCCCACCATCGAGTTGTGGGGAGCCTTCTTCTACACCAAACTGGGCACCTCCGCCAAGGAGAAGGCGGCCCAGTGTGGCGCCTTCGTCGCGGTGCACCGGCCATCGGTGAAGAATGTCTTCCCTGCCATCAAGCTGTCAGTCGGTGAAACTGTGGCAGAAATCATATTTCTACGTGGAGAACGTCGACCCGGCAATCGACTTCATCAACTTGCCACCCTACGAAGCCGGCCCTCCGGCTGAGCCTCGGGCCAACTGGGGCTACAAGCCGAAGCCCATGTCGGCCGACGCCACCGCCGCCATCAACCGGCTCCAGGTGCTGACGGAGGCGGAGGGCCTCATGGCGTCTGACCTGCTGGTCGACTTTGTCGAGCGCCGGCTTCTCCCGCTTCAAGGCCGGCCTCATCTGATCTGTCGAATGAGCAGGCACCGCGACCCGAGCCGGATGTGCATGAGGGACATGCCGACTACCAAGGTGTCCCGGATAGTGAACGAGATCGCCTACCTCAAGCTGTCGGAGGGGTCTTGGCGGTTCGGCAAGAGGCCGTACTCCCGCGACAACCCGCCGCTTGCTGTAATTTTCTCAGCTCTTCCCTTTTTAGTACTTATCTCGGTCTTGATCTTGGTCTTGAACAGTCGATCTTTTGGACGCATATCTATATGTCTCCGGCGATGGCCGCCATCATGGGGCCGGGTGGAATCTACCAGCCGGACCGGGAGGCGAGCCACGTGGACGACCCCGACTTGGGGGCGGCGCCCTGGAGCACGACACTATAGGCGGCGGTGATGGAGCAGGCGGCTCCGAAGAAGGAGGCGGCATCGAGACTTGGCCCAACGATGACGATGAGGAAGACGAGCCGCGCCCTGCGCGAGGTGCCGGCAAGGCGGACGCGGGCCCCTCCGCCGAGACGACTGCTCGAGGCGGCACGCGTAAGCGTAAACAAGGCGTCGTCTTGTTTGGCAGCGTGCCGAAGAAGGCCAAGAACCCGACCGCTGTAACCAGGCGGAAGGAGGCCGCCGCGAAGGCGGCCAAGTTGCAGAAGCTCCCGAAGGCGCCTCCCATGGTGTCGGCGTAAGTATCTTTTCTTATGCTTTTCCTTTCTTGTTGATTCTGTCTGAGCTTCCTTGCTTTATTATTCTTTACTTAGGGCCCCGCTCTCTCTTGAGAAGTCGGCCGCCGCCTCCGTCATTGGGTCGGCGGAGACCTCCACCACCACCCGGCGAATCGATCCGGCCGCCGACCTCCGGGAGGCGCAGGAGCGAAACACGCGGGAGGCGCGCGGGGAGCAGGAAGCCGCCGGCCTAGAGAAGGCGGAGGAAGACAAGGCGGACGCCACCGTGCTGAAGAAGCTGGCGGAGGCCGAGGCCGATGCCACAGCGAAGAAGCGGCTTGAAGAAGCCGCGCGCCGCCAGGAGCCGCTATTCGTCGTTACCTTGAACTTCGCGCCGCCTCCACCAGAGTTCACGACGCCGACCGGGGGAGCCGGCGCCGAGCACCCGATCGTGGAGAGGGAAGGCGGCGATTTCGCCATGCCGGACGTGGCCGCGCCTCCGCCACCACCATCTGGAGGGGCGGGAGACGAGCAGCCGGCCGCCCCACCGGCGCCAACAGCCGGAAATGAGGTGGTGATGGGCCCGACTCCTGAGGCCCTCACACCAACGCATCGTCGTCTTGCGAAGGAAGCCTCAGCGCCACAACCGCTGGAAGCCGGCGCCGCGAGCTCATCTGTACCAGATGCCGAAGCGACCAGCGCCGTGCCCGCTGACTGGGTGCGGGGAGGCGGGACGGGAGCCTTAAACAAAGCGGTCCTAGACGTCCAGGCCAAGCTCCGTGCTGAGGCCGACGCTCTCAAGCATTGCAACAAGGCGTTCTTGGATTCACGAGCGGCCATTCGGGTATGTTTCTTACTTCTCCGTCTTTGATTCTTGTACTTCTCTATGGGGCCAAGCTAGCCCACCCACTGGGTGTAGCCCCGAGTTTCGGGCCGGCTGCCGAGCACGCGGCTCGGAACTTTAATTTGCAAGCTCCGAGTGCTAACTTCGTCTGATATCCTTATTGTAGGATTATCATAACCTTCACGCGGCCACCTTCAACTCCAATGTCCGGCAGCTGGACCAATGGACAGCTGACTTGTCGGAAAGCCGGAGTAAGTCTTCGTTTTCTTTCTCTGCGGGGGCGCGCTGGCGTAGCCGCGGGCTGTAGTCCCCGAGATTTGGCCGACTGCTGAGCAGTCGGGCCGGATCTCTCCGGCAACTGCATTTCTTCTTTGCTGATCATTGATAACCTCTTTCTCAGCGGGGGCGCGACAGCGCACCCACGGGATGTAGTCCCCGAGATTCGGGCCGACTGCTAAGCAGTCGGGCCGGATCTCCCCGGCAACTGCACTTCTTCCTTGTCGATTGTTGACGTCTTTTTCTTCCTCTACTTTTGCAGAGGCCAACGCCGTCCTGCAGCAGCAGCTGGGCGAAGCCAACACCGTGTTGCGTGCCAAGGAGGCAGAGTGCAGCAAGCTGGCCGAGGTGCGGGACCGGCTAGCCACGCATCTGGCGGAGTAGGCGGAGCTTCTCCAGAAGGCCCAGAAGGAGGCGGAGGTGAAAGAGTCCAATCTCCTCGCCGAGTTCGAGACCGAACGCTCCGCTTGGGTCGACAAGGAGACGATGCTGACTGCCGGCTTCGGTAGTATTGAAGACATGGTTGATGGTAAGCTTCTTCTTTTTTCATTCTTTGAGCCGCCAGCTGCTGACCAGACCGGCTTCTAGCTTCTGACTTCTGCCTTACTTGCTTTCCGCCTGAGCAGACTTCTTCCCTGGCCATTCTGACGCTGCCAACCAGGCTATTGAGGCTTATCGCGAGGAACGGAGGGCGGAAGGTGCGCAGACCGCCGCCGATGCCCCCCGGACCCTTAGTGAGCAGCTTCTCAGCATCCAGGCCCGCCTTCGGCCGGCTCATCGGATGCTGCGTCATCTTCAGCGTGTCGGGGCCCAGGCGATCTCCGCCCTTTGGCCAGACATGCCGGCCCCGCGCACTCCCAGTCAGACTGCCGACTGGCTGGAGGTGGCGGCCGGCCGCCTTGAGGCTTGGAAGGGTTCCTCGGCCCGGGCTGGAGCACGCCGGGCCTTGGAATTTGTCAATGTGTGGTACCCTGGGATAAATCTAGCCCAGTTGACCACGTTTCGACAGGAGGCCCAGGAGGAGCTGGTGGCGGTGGAGGGTGATCCTGTCAAACGGGCGGTGGCAATCACCGAGTACACCAACACCAGCATCTTCATCCTGGAGCTGGCTGAGAATGGTGCCGAGGCGCCACCGGAGTGGTTCGGGCTGAACCCGGAGGATGGCGAGGACTCGGCCGAGGTGATCGACTCCAGCGACGAGGGAGAAGACGAGGAGGACGAGGAAAGTGGACAAGATGTGCCAGAGGTTGGAGCGGATGGCCAGCCTCAGCTTGACCGCGCCTCGAACAGTGAGCCACGCTCGAGTGCGCCGACTGTTGCTGGAGGCGACCAAGCGGAGACCGACCAGCCGTCCACTCCACCAACCGGCACCACCGACTCCGCCACCTAGCCGAACCCCTCTGCCGCTCCCTAGGCCGTCGACTTTTATTTTTCCTGCTTTATCAGTCTCGACAAACTTTGTTAAATTTGCACAATTCCACCCGCGGGGTGTATTTCAAACTCTGTTGAATGCTGGCCAATGGTCCTTTTGACATGTAAATATTCTTGCCGAGTTCTGCCTTTTCTTGCTTTCCGCTCCTTGGCTTTTTTCCTTTGCCGCCCTCCCTTGGCAGCTGTCTTGCCAGCCAAACAGCCGCTCTGCGGACTGCAGCTGGGTCAAGTACTTAGCTACTTTTGGGAGGGCAAGTACTTAGCCCACTAGAGCGCTAGCAAATTAAGTAGAAGCCGGTCGGTGAGGCGGGAAGCCGGCTTGAGCTATGTACATGCTTTGGGTCCTTAGCCATTTTTCATGTGGACACCCTTTCTCTGCCTTTGACTCCTGCCCACCGGACAGTCGCTCTGCGAGCTGCAGCTTCTGGCAGGAGAAGGTTTAGGTGCCAACACACTACTTGTCCGACTGCTGGAAGCACCACATAGCACAAGGCGGCGAGCCCTCGGGCCGACTCGTCGAACCCGGTGCCAGGCGAAATAATGAAATAACACATTCATAGGCATAATACTTATCATATAGATAAAAGAGGGTAGTCCCCGAGCTCTTCTCGGGGGACCCGGAGTCTTCGTACTTAATACAAAGGGTAGCGTGGTACATACTGCATCAACTGTAAAATCTTCGGAGGAGATTTGCATTCCATGGCCGCTCTGTCTCCTTGCCGGAGCCGTCTCTTTTGTGTGCTCTGGGCTTCTGAGCATCGATCAGGTAGTAGGATTCGTTGCCCAGAACTTTGCTGATGATGAAGGGGCCTTCCCAAGGTGCCGAGAGCTTGTGCTGGCCGGCTATTCGCTGGATCAGCCAGAGCACAAGGTCTCCTTCTTGGAAGGATCTTGTCTTGACCTTCCGGTTGTAGTATTGGCGTAGATTCTGCTGGTAGATGGTGGACCGGCTGAGTGCCAACAGCCGGCCCTCTTCCAGCAGATCAACACCGTCTTCTCGTGCTTCTTTTGCCTCCTCTTCGGTGTACATGGTGACTCAAGGGGAGTCGAATTTTATGTCCGTCGGGATGACGGCTTTGGAACCGTAGACGAGGAAGAAAGGCGTGAAGCCGGTTGACTTGTTCAGAGTTGTGCGCAGGCTCCAGACGACGGCCGGCAGCTCATCGAGCCAACAGCCGATCGAACGCTCTAGAGGCTCGACCAGTCGTGGCTTGATGCCGGACAAAATGAGGCCGTTTGCTCGCTCCACTTGGCCGTTTGACTGCGGTGGGCAACGGACGCTAAGTCCAGTCGGATGCCCTGCGTCGCACGGAAACGGGCCAAGGCGCCTTTGGCATGGTTTGTGCCATTGTCGGTGATGATACTGTGAGGTATGCCATACAGAATGGTGATGTCTGCAATGAAAGACACAGTAGTCGGACCATTCAACTTCTTGATTGGCTTTGCTTCTATCCATTTGGTGAATTTGTCCATGGCGACAAGCAAATGAGTCATGCCGCCACGTGCTGTCTTGAATGGTCCCACCATGTCCAGCCCCCAGACGGCAAAGGACCAGGGAATGGGGATAGTCTTGAGTGCAGAAGCCGGCAGATGTGGCTTGGAGCGGAACTTCTGGCACCCTTTGCACTTCTGGACCAAGTCTTTGGCATCTTCTAGAGCAGTCGGCCAGAAAAAACCATGGCGGAAAGCTTTGGCAACAAGTGATCTTGAAGCCACGTGGTAACACTCGCCTTGGTGGATATCTTTGAGGATTGCTTGGCCTTTCTCCGGCTCGACGCAGCGCTGGTACACACCAGTGACACTGCGCCTCACAAGTTCTCCGTTGACAATGGTGTATGCTACTGCCCGATGTTGCACTTGTCGGGCCGAGATCTCATCAGTCGGCAGTTCTTTGTTCACCAGAAAGTTGAGGATGGGCTGAGCCCATGAAGGTGTTGCTATTTCTTCGACTGCTAGGACCGCTACTTGCACGAGGGCGGTTGGGCCGGGAGGCGGCGAGTTGGAGTCGGTTGCCGCTTGCTGAGTCGATGAAGTCCCCGGGCCGACTGCTGGAGTCCCCAGGCCGGGTTATGAAGTCCCTGGGCCGGGTGCGACTGCTGCAGTCCCCGAGCCGCCTGCCGAAGTCCCCGCGCCGGCTGCTGGGATCCTCAAGTCAGATCCGACTGCTTCACGAGGAGCTGGCACGAAGATGGAGTCTGATTCTGGCGACGGCTTGACAGACGGTTTGAGGAGGCGCTGTAGGGCTACGCCGGCTGGTATTGCTTGCCGGGTGGAGCCAATCCGTGCCAAGGCATCTGCTTGCTCATTGTCATTTCTTGGTACATGGAGGAACTCACACCCTTCAAAGTATCCATTGAGTTGCTGGACGAGGAAGCGGTAGCTTGCCATATTTGCGTCCTTGGCGTCCCAGTCGCCTGACGACTGCTGGACCACCAAGTCGGAATCACCATAGCAAAGGATCCGGCGAATGCCGAGTTCCTTGGCAAGCCGGAGCCCGTGTATGAGTGCTTCGTATTCAGCTACGTTGTTGGAAGCGGCAAAGTGAATTTGCAGCACATATCTGAGCTTAGCACCTTTGGAAGAGGTGAGGACGATGCCGGCTCCCAAACCGGTGCGCATCTTGGAACCATCAAAGTGCATCCGCCAATGGGTGGAGTTCGGCGCTGGCGGCAGGTACTGGGTCTCGGCCCAGTCGACGAGGAAGTCGGCCAGTGCTTGGGACTTGATGGCGGTGCGAGGCTGGTAGTAGATGGTGTAGGGGGTGAAATCTATGGCCCATTTGGCCACTCGGCCCGAAGCATCTCAGCTTCCAATGATCTCGGCAAGCGGAGCAGTGCAGACCACAGTGATTGGGTGCTCTTGAAAGTATGGCTTCAGCTTCTTGGCGGCAAAATGCACGCCGTAGCACATCTTCTGACAGTGAGGGTAGTTCTAGTTGGAGACGGACAACACTTCACTCAGGTAATACACCGGCCTCTGGACTGGTACTGCTTTGCCGTCTTCCTTGTGTTCCACAACTATGACTGTGCTGACCACCCGGCTGGTGGGGGCGATGTAGAGAAGCATGGGCTCATTAGGAGTCGGAGCCGCCAGGACAGGCGGAGTGGTCAACATCTTTTTGAGCTGGAGAAAAGCTTCGTCTGCCTTATCATTCCACTCAAAAAAAGTGGTTTTCTTCATGAGCTGGTACAGGGGAAGAGCCTTCTCGCCCAGCCGACTGATGAAACGACTGATGGATGCCAAGCAGCCGGTGAATTTTTGCATGTCTAACAGTCGGGTGGGCACCTCCATCCTCTCGATGGCCTTGATCTTCACAGGATTGCACTCTATGCCGCGCTCTGAGACCAGGAAGCCAAGAAGCTGGCCGGCTGGTACTCCAAAGACGCATTTCTCCGGGTTGAGCTTGATTTGAAATCGGCGCAAGTTTTCAAAGGTTTCCTTAAGGTCTTCGAGCAGCGTGCCACGGTTCTCCGTCTTCACCACCACATCATTCACGTAGACATGGGAGTTTCTGCCGAGTTGCTTGAGGAGACACTTCTGCATGCAACGCTGAAACGTGGCGCCGGCATTCCTCAAGCCGAACGTCATGGTCAGGTAGCAGAAGGCTCCGAATGGTGTGATTAAGGCGGTCCTCGGCCTGTCGGCCGGGTTCAGCTTGATCTGATGATACCCTGAGTATGCATGCGGAAAACTCAACAGCTCGCATCTAGCTGTGGAGTCTATCACTTGGTCAATCCTTGGCAAGGCAAACGGATCTTTGGGCCAAGCTTTGCTGAGGCTGGTATAATCGATGCACATGCGCCACTGCTTATTCTTCTTCAGCACAAGGACTGGGTTGGCTAGCCATTCTTGGAAGAACACTTCGATAATGAAGCCGGCTGCTAGAAGCCGGGCTATCTCTTCTCCAACGACTCTTCTCTTCTCTTCTGACAGGCGGTGCAAGGACTGCCTGACTGGCTTGGCATCAGGTCGGACATGTAGCTTGTGCTCGGCGAAATCCGTCAGAACACCCGGCATGTCCTTGGGAAACCATGCGAAGATGTTCCGATTCTCACGGAGGAAATCGATGAGCTCGCTTTCCTATTTACTGTCAAGGTTTGCACCTATGACAGCGTGCCTCTCCGGGTGCTCCAGGTCCAAGGGTATCTTCTTTGTTTCCTTTGCCGGCTTGAACAAGCCCTCAGCTTCCGGCTCCTTGGGGTTTAGCGACATTTCCGGCTGCTTGCCTGCCATTGCCACAACCCGGTCAAGGAGTCGTTTCTCTGCTGCAATCACGAGGGACTCGGCTAGCCGGCTGCTGTCTACCGCACAAGCGGACGACTTCTTATAGTCTCCGACTATGGTTAGGATTCCCTTGGTGCTTGGCATCTTCATCTTGAGGTAGGCGTAGTGGGGGACCGCCATGAACTTGGCCAGAGCAGGCCGGCCAAGTAGCGCATGATAGGGGCTCTCAAGGTCCACCACCTCAAACCAGACTGGCTCTCGGCAGAAGTGATCTTTGTCTCCGAAGAGGACATCTATCTGGATCTTGCCGATTGGTGAGCAGGAAAGGCCAGGATCTATGCCATGGAATACAGTCCGACTAGGCTGAAGCTGCCTCTGCTTGATTCCCAACTTCTCCATAGTGTCACGGTATAGGATGTTGATGCTGCTACCGCCATCTATCAGGACTCGGGAGAAGCGAGCAACCCACCTCTCCGTTGCAAAGGTGGCATCTAAGACCAAGGCATAAGAACCAGGAGAGGGCATTACCTCCGGGTGGTCAACTCTGCTCCAACTGATAGGCTTCTCAGACCAATGCATGAACTCTGGGGTCTCTGATGCTACTGCATGTACTTCTTGCTGCTGTTGCCGTCTGCTGTGCTTATCGTCGGCTACGCTGGTGAACATGACATAAGCTCCATGCTCTTCAGGATACTCATCTTGTATTGCGCCGACTGGCCGAGCCGCCAGCTGTTGGGGAGGAGGAGGCGGCGGGCCGGTAGGCGGAGGAGGCAGGAGTCCATCACCCTTGGTGATTCTGGTGAGCCAATGGCATTTCCGAGTGGTGTGGTTGGATGGCTTTGCGCCGCTGTGAAACTTGCAGGGTGCATCAAGAGTCTGCTCATACGAGAAGGCGGGCAACCAGTTGGGCTCGCCGCCCTTCTGACGCTTGGGTAGGGGCTGCCCTTCCGGCTGTTGGTCTTCGACTGCCGGCTTGTGGAAGCTGGATGCGTGGCCTTGCGCTTGTTGTCATTCTGTTGCTGACGCCGACTGGTGTCTCCAGCCGGAGTCCAAGGGGCTTGACGAGCTACTTTGCCAGATGCGTCAACTTGAATCTCCGCCTTCATGGAGGAGTCGTCCGTGTCATACTTGTCTGCTATGATCAGCAGTTCGCCGAGGGTCGCCGTCTCATCGCAGAGGAGCCGATGCTTGAGGAGGGTGCCTACTCGGCACCCGGCAGTGAAGTACTCGATGGCCTGCACCTCGTGGATGCCCTCGCAGGAGTTGTGCAGCTTGGCCCAACGCGTGAGGTAATCGCGAGTTGATTCGTTGGGGCCTTGGACGCACAAGGAGAGCTGGCGAGGCTTGTGCGGCCGCTTGTACGTGCTGGTGAAGTTGCGAATGAAGGCTTCGGTGAAATCTACCCAGCTGTTGATGCTGCGGGGCTTCAGGCTATTCAGCCATGTCCGGGCTGTGCACTGGAGCATGAGCGGAACATACTTCACGGCAACTCGCTTGTTGCCGTACGCTATGCTGACGGCCGTGGAGTAGCCGACCAGCCAGTCTTCCGGCTTCACGGAGCCGGTGTACTTGGGCGTATCTCTTGGGAGCGTGAACCCTTTAGGGAAGGGCTCATCTCGGATTCAGGGGCCAAAACAAGGCGGACCCAACGCGTCTTCTTCTTCTAGCGCCAAGGATCGGTTGAGGCGGTCGATCCGGTGGCGGGCATCATTCTCTCCGAGTCCTTCTCGACGGCCAAGGCGGTCGCCAAGTGTCGGGTGGTCAACAGGCGGCGGGGAAGCGCGCCTCTCCCTGCGAGGGGGAGGGGGAGGCGGACAGTCGTCCCGTCGTTCCACTGCTCTTGGGCGGCCGTGTTGGTCGCTCTCGATGATGATGCGAGTCCGGCTGCGGCTGGCAGCCGGCTCCTTGTCTCTTCTATCGCGGACGCGACTAGTCGGCGTCCGGGAGGTCGCGCCATGATCTCGGCGAGGAGGCGGATCGTCGTTCCACTGGTTGGGCGCTTCAGCGTGGCAGCCGGCCTCTTGCTGCTCGGCAGCCGCGTCAATGAGCCGCTGGACGCGCTCCGTCATGAGGCGACACTCGTCGCACTCGAACTTGTCCAGCTCGTCTGCTGCCGCCTGGGCAACTCGTATATTCTCCGCGGGCGTGGCGTAGACAGGGCGATCCACCCCGAACATGCTGGCAATGGCCGCGCCGCGTAGCTGGACCGTGCCGATGCGGCTAGGCCCACCAGGAGCCGGCGTGCCGCCCACAGCGCGGTCCATCTCGCGCTGGTAAGCCTCCGAAAGGCGTCTCATGCTGGCTAGCTTCTTGGCGCCCTCGACGAGCTGGACGCGGTGTGCTTCCAGCGTCTCGGCGTCGGCGTCTTCTGGGATGGGCGCAGCCAGGTCTTGCAGCACCGCCTCGAGCGGGTCTCGAGCACCTCCACCAGAGTGCTCGCCATGGCTAATGACAAGCACCTCCGTGACGGTGCTTCTGCCGCTATCCGCGCGAGGGAGTGGCTCGTCGTAGACTACCACATTGGTGGGGAACGCGTCAAGCGACGCCGTGTCGAAGTCGACAAGCATCGGGTCGGTGGAACCAACCGACTCCAAGTCCACAGCAGGCTCGCTGATGACATGGAGCTGGTCGAGGAGGCTGACGAGGCGGCTCTCGGGGCAGCTGTGCCCACGTCAGATGCGGGCTCGTCGGAGAGGCGAATCTCGCCAACAAGATCGGTGAGGCAGCTCGCCGCGCGGGCGACCTCCGCGCCGTGCAGCGCGTCGGCGCAGATGCCGTCTGGTGTGCCAGGCTGGCTGCGCTCACCAGGAAGGAACATGGTTCCCGTCCAGAGCAGGTCTCCGGACGACGGTGCACCTCGCCCCACGGTGGGCGCCAAATGTCGGGGGTTGGGTGCGACATATGCCAAGGGATGGCTTATCATGGTGGTAGCGAGTAGAACGCCGCCGGTGCCCGGAAGCGGGATGAGGCGTAGACACGAAAACCGGCGTACTTAACCCAGGTTCGGGGCTCTCCTAGGAAATAACACCCCTAGTCCTGCTCTGCGGGGTCTCCGCATGATCACTAAGGCACTAGTGAGTACAATGGTGCTTCTCGAGCTGTATGCCAGAGGTAAGAGAAAGCAAGGCTAGCTCTCCCCTCTCTCTGTGTGTGGGTCTGGTTCTAACAGGTTGGGAACCCTTTGCATGGGTGTCCTGGGGGGTTTATATAGGCCTACCCCTCAGGGGTACAATGGTAATCTAGCCGGGTGTAGGACCCGGCTGTCAGTGTCTCTGGTCGCCGGCTTCTCCGCCGGCTGTTGGGGCCCATCGCCTGGTGGGCCCCACCGACTGATCTGGTATGGAGCCGACAGGCCGCTCCCGCCGCTCGTGGGTCTTGCCGGCTGCCGGTTACTGTAGCCGTAATGCTAATGACACATACTTGGTCAGGGGAGCGTGGCTACAGTCCCGCCGCCTGGTGGGAGATCACTGTAGCCACACCGTGTCTCATCTGGTTAATGGTGCACGGACCCCGAGGGAGGAGTGGGCTGCCTGCTAGAGGCCGGCCTCCCTTGGGTCCGACTCGTCAGGCTTCCGCCGTCTTTCGGGCTCTCACTGCCAGGTAGGGCCCGCCGCCTGCAGGCCGTACCGACAGGCCGTCATGGGAGCTGGGCTCCGCCTGATAGGAGTGACGTCAAGGGTGGAGGGGCAACAGTGCCGCGCCGTGCGGAGATCTCCGCCTGTACGGGGCACTGTGGCTGCGCCTTGCCCTGGATATGGGGGTGATGGGCTACACTGTAGCTACATCCTGTCTTGTCTTCTTAATGGGGGCGCAGACTTTGAGGGCGCCATGGGCCGCCTGCTTGGAGCCGGCCTCTCCGGAGGCCGCCTGCTAGGAGTCGGCCCATCTTGGTGCCGTCTTCTAGAGCTTGGCTGTCTTCTGGCCGCCGGCTACTTGAGCCAGCCGGCCACCAGAAGGCGGCGCTTCATTCTGGATGTTCGTTGGGCGCAGCCGGCCCAATGTCTTGAAAGGTTCAGGGCTCGTGTTAGGCTACCCGTGGCCCATTACTTCGACAATCCTCCTGGTGATCCTCAAGACAAGCTTCACTTTATGAAAACAATTATAAACACAAAAAGAAAACATCAAGAACCCTTCTGAAATTCACCAGAAAATCTAGACAGCAGAGAAAAATCTCATTTTTGGTGAGCTGCTAGATTTCTACATAAAGAACACAATGCAAAAAGAATCAATTCATTTGGACTAATGGTTAAAAAGTTTTGGCTGTATGAAGCTCGGGGACGGCGGCCCACGGCCTGCCCGGCCGGGCTACGACTTCCTACTGGTATGTGGAAGGTGTGTGAGGAGTGGATGATGCTCGAGGAGGCTGGGGAGGGCTGTATTTATAGCCGAGCGATGAGAGGGGCTCGGGCTCTACCGGAGGACACCTGGACACGATGCCCGATGACGAATGGCGTCAGTGATTGAGGGGGAAGGCAACGCAGCTCACGCGGGCACTGTGGGCGAGCGGAGACGAGCACAGGAGCGAGGGGGTGGCGACGAACACAGTGCGCAACGCACTGTTAGGTTGGCCGGACCGCGCCCGTGCTCGCTGCGGCGAGCTCCGGCGTCGGCGAGCGCCAAGAGAGAGTTATGAGGGTCGGGACGATGATCGGGGCGAAGTTTGGCAAGGTTTGGCAGGCGGGGAAGCGATCACGCGAGCAACAGAGGCGCCGGTGTGACGCAGAGCGCGTCGGCCGTGCTAGCACACCTGGACGAACGCGGTCACCGAGTGAACTCTGACCTCAGGCCGAGCTAAGCCTAAACTTCATGTCTGGCGTGTAGTCCGTGGTAGATTGAGAGGTTACCACACTTGGGTTTGAGCTCAGGCGCAGTAACATGGATTTCAACTTCGTCGTAAGTTTCTGGGCAGAAACTTTGAGAGCTTACTATGGTCAAAATACTGAGAGTTGGGAGCTGGGCTTTGGAGGTTAGCAATCATCTACTAAGGTGATGATGCACAAGAAAATTCAGCCACAATTGAGCAAGTAAAATGGTAGTTGCTGTAGAAACTACCATTTTTGTCCAGAACAGAAAATATTTTTTGTAGCAAAAATATTCCAAAAAGTGATGAAATATTTTTGCTCAGGAAGGTTCCCTAGGGTTCAAAGAATATTTGGGAATTTTCTCAGATTTTTGTGGGGAAGAAAAACTGGGGTTGCTTTGGGACACAAGGGGCTAGTTAGGGTTTTAGAGAGAAAATGAATATTTTTCATTAGAGAAAAATATTCATAATATTGTTTTGAGATGGATCAGAGAAGAAATGATGGCTTAGGGAGAGAAATAAGTCACTTGGGTGAAAGTCAAGGGGGTACCCAAGTGTTTAAGTCCATTTGAAGTGATTCAAAATTTCAAATTCAAATCCAAACCAACTGAAAATCAGGCAAAGAGAAGAGGGCAAAAACCAGGCTGTCACAAACCTCCCCCACTTAGGATGAATCTCGTCCTCGAGATTCGGTTGCTTGGGAAAACCATTCTGGATAATGTGTCTTTAGAAATTCTTCTTGTTCCCAAGTCGATTCTGCCTCTGTGTGATGCTCCCACTGAACTTTGTAGAACTTCCTTGCTTTACTACAAGTGTCCCTTTCCATCTGATCCAAAATTCTGACCGGTCTCTCTTCATATGTTAAATCCTTTGCCAACTCTATTTCTGTCATAGCAGTCTTTTCCTCAGGCGGCGATATGCATTGCCTCAACTGTGAAACATGAAACACATTGTGCACTCCTGACAATTCTGGGGGGAGTTCCAACTGATATGCAACAGTACCCACTCTGGAGATAACTAGGAATGGACCAATAAATCTGGGTGCCAACTTTCCACGAGTCTGGAATCTCTTGACTCCTTTCATAGGAGTGACTCGGAGGTATACGTGTTCTCCGGGTTCAAAACTGATCTGTCGGTGCTTTGCATCATAATAACTCTTCTGTCGAGATTTGGCCAATTGCAATCTGTCTCGGATTTCCTTGACTTGCTTCTCAGCTTCCATCATCAGATCCGTTCTGAAAATACGGCTATCTCCAGTTTGAGACCAATTTAAAAGAGTGCGGCACTTACGGCCATACAAAGCTTCACACGGTGACATCTTTAGACTGGTCTGGAAGCTATTGTTGTATGAGAACTCGGCACACGGCAGGCAATCTTCCCATTTAGACCCTTGGGCCAAAGCGCAGGCTCGTAGCATATCTTCGAGTATTTGGTTTACCCGCTCAGTCTGTCCATCAGTCTGAGGATGATAAGCGGTACTATATTTTAGCGCTGTCCCCAAAGCTTGGTGGAGGCATGAAAAGAAAGCGGAGGTAAAAAGTGACCCCCGGTCAGAAGTGATTGTTCGAGGCCCTCCATGCAGACTGACTATTCTGGATACATACAGTTGTGCGAGTTGATCGGCTCGATATGTTGTTCTGATAGGGATAAAGTGAGCAACCTTGGTTAAGGTGTCCACTATGACCCAAACTGCATCGTTGCCTCGCTGAGTCTTAGGTAGCCCTGTGACAAAATCCATGCAGACATCATCCCATTTCCATCGTGAAACTGGTAATGGTTGGAGAAGTCCGGCTGGCTTCTGATGTTCTGCCTTCACCTTGTTGCATATGTCGCACCAGGCCACAAAATAGGCAATGTCTTTCTTCATTCCATCCCACCAGAATATTTGCCGAAGGTCTTCATACATTTTTGTACCTCCAGGGTGAATAGAATACGAAGATTCGTGTGCTTCCGACATGATTTTCTTCCTTAAATCCGCCTGACTAGGTACACAAATCCTTCCACGAAATCGGAGGGTACCATGGTGATCCTTAGAAAAGTCTGAACTTTGTCCTGCTAACATACTCTTGGCACGTTTCTGCAGGACGGTGTCACCTGGCTGGGCCTTGCGGATCTCTTCCTCGAGTGTAGGTACAACTTCCATAATATTAGCAAGACCAGCATCAACTATGACCAGGTTGAGCTGAGCAATATCCTCTTGAAGTTCAGGAGGCACGGATTCCATTATGGTATTCAGGCTGACAGGCTTTCGACTGAGTGCATCGGCAACCACGTTGACCTTACCCGGGTGGTAATTTATTCCAAGATCATAGTCCTTGACTAACTCAAGCCATCTTCGTTGACGGAGATTTAAATCGGGCTGAGTAAATATATGCTTGACACTTTTGTGGTCGGTAAAAATTTGGCACCTCTTCCCATTGAGGTAGTGTCTCCAATTTTTTAGAGCATGAACCACCGCGGCCAATTCCAGATCATGAGTAGGATAATTTCCCTCGTGGGGTTGTAGCTGTCGCGATGCATATGCTACCACCTTGTCGTCTTGCATAAGTACACATCCAAGACCCTGTCTGGAGGCGTCGCAGTACACATCAAAGCTGCGGTAGATGTCTGGAAGAGTCAACACAGGTGCTGTTGTCAGCCGGATTTTTAGCTCATTGAAACTTTTCTCTAGTGCTCAGTCCATTCAAACTTCTTATCTTTCTTGAGCAGCTCCGTCATGGGTTTAGCAATCTTGGAAAACCCTTCAATGAAACGACGGTAGTAGCCGGCTAATCCAAGAAAACTCCGGATTTGTGATACGGTTGTGGGTGCCATCCAATCGAGCACATCCTTTACTTTGCTCAGGTCCACGGCTATACCTTCTGCAGACAGCACATGTCCAAGAAATCCAACTCGCTTGAGCCAAAACTCGCATTTACTGAATTTGGCGTATAGCTGATGGTCACGGAGTCGTTGTAACACAACTCTGAGGTGTTCTTTGTGCTCTTCTTCACTTTTTGAGTATATAAGTATGTCATCGATGAAGACCACCACGAATTTATCAAGGAAGTGCATGAATACTTTTTCATCATATGCATGAAGCATGCAGGGGCATTGGTGAGACCAAAGGACATAACTGTATATTCATAAAGACCGTACCGAGTAGTGAATGCGGTCTTAGGAATATCTTCCTTTTTAATCTTGAGTTGATGATATCCTGTCCTTAAATCAATTTTGGAGAATTCCTTGGCCCCACTAAGCTGATCAAACAAGTCATCAATCCTGGGCAGTGGATATTTATTTTTGATGGTTACATCATTCAGCTGACGGTAATCCACACACATGCGGAGGCTGCCATCCTTCTTATCCACGAAGATAGCAGGTGATCCCATGGTGAAAAGCTGGGACGGATATATCCTTTCTGGAGCATTTCATCAAGCTGTTTCGTTAGCTCCACTAATTCTGATGAAGGCATCCGGTAATATGATACGTCTCCAACGTATCTATAATTTTTGATTGTTCCATGCTATTATATATTCTGTTTTGGATGATTAATGGGCTTTATTATAAACTTTTATATTATTTTTGGGACTAACCTATTAACCGGAGGCCCATCCCAAATTGTCGTTTTTTTGCCTATTTCAGTGTTTCGTAGAAAAGGAATACCAAACGGAGTCCAAACGGAATGAAACCTTCGGGAACGTGATTTTCGGAACAAACGTGATCCAGAGGACTTGGAGTGGACGTCAAGCAACCAACGAGGAA
Organism: Triticum aestivum; assembly: GCF_018294505.1. Taxonomy (NCBI): domain Eukaryota; kingdom Viridiplantae; phylum Streptophyta; class Magnoliopsida; order Poales; family Poaceae; genus Triticum; species Triticum aestivum. The sequence goes on along the minus strand of NC_057802.1, from coordinate 513,123,932 downwards.
GCCACGAGGCAGGGGGCGCGCCTACCCCCCTGATATCATTCTTTGTTTTCTTTATTTTTAGTCTTTAACATAAAAATACCAAAAATATTATCTTATCATCTCTATCAGATCTCACTTTTGCAAGTGGCCTTGAAGGGATTGACAACCCCTTTATCGCGTTGGTTGCAAGGTTCTTATTTGTTTGTGTAGGTGCAAGGGACTTGAGCGTGGTCTCCTACTGGATTGATACCTTGGTTCTCAAAAACTGAGGGAAATACTTACGCTACTTTACTGCATCACCCTTTCCTCTTCAAGGGAAAACCAACGAAGTGCTCAATAGGTAGCAAGAAGGATTTCTGGCGCCGTTGCCGGGGAGTCTATGCACAAGTCAAGACATACCAAGTACCCATCACAAACTCTTATCCCTCGCATTACATTATTTGCCATTTGCCTCTCGTTTTCCTCTCCCCCACTTCACCTTTGCCTTTTCTTCGCCCTTCTTTTGTTCGTCTTCTCGTTTGCCTTAATGTCTTACTTGGCTCGTTTGCTCGTTTGGTTGGAATAATTGTGTATTTATTGCTAAATAGAGAACCTAAGATCTATGGATCCTCATCCGCTTGCCAATCTTTTTAAGAGATCCAATTATGATGAACCAATTTCTAGTGATTTGAGTGCACTAGATTATCTTTATGAGGTTTTGCTTGAAATTCATGAATCTAAAAATTGTGATGAAGAAATTTATGAAGAGATTCACGATAGCTCCTTGAATAAAAAGCATGATCGCAATGATTTTACTATAAATTCTCTTGACGTCAATCATGCTAATAATATGCAAAACCCTAAGCTTGGGGATGCTAGTTTTGCTATGTCTACTACTTGTTGCAATGATCATGATTGGGGTGATTCTTCTTATGATCTTGAAAATTTATTTAAGCCCCATGATGAATATGAGATTGATAATAGTGTTTGCAATAATATTGAAAGTGGGTTTGGAAGAGTGTCAACTTTAGATCCCACATATTTGGAGAATGTTCAATCTTATGGTATTTTTGATAAAAGTGGGTTTGGAGAGGTCATGACTTTAGTTAATGATAATCCCACTATTTTGGAAGAGTGTCAACTTCGCATGCATGTGGATCGTGTTGAGAATATGTTATGTGATAGCTATTTTGTTGAATTTGCGTATGATCCTACATATAATTATTATGAGAGAGGAAAATATTGTTGTAGAAATTTTAATCTTACTAAATTACCTCTCGTCATGTTGAGATTGCTATCGTCTCTTTCTTCTTCCTTGCATATGCTAATTTTTGCTTGCTATGATAATTTGTTTGCCTATAAGATGCCTATGCATAGGAAGTATGTTAGACTTAGATGTGTTTAACACGTGTTCTATGATGCTCTCTTTGTGCTTTAATTCTTGTCTTTCATGTGAGCATCATTAAAATTATCAATGCCTAGCTAAAAGGCTTTAAAGAAAAGCGCTTGTTGGGAGACAACCCAATATTTTTCCTTGCTGTTATTCAATAAATATTTGATCTAGCCTCTGGTTATATGTGGTTTTATGTTTTAATTAGTGTTTGTGCCAAGTTAAACCTATAGGATCTTCTTGGATGATAGTTGTTTGATCTTGCTGAAATTCCAGAAACTTTCTGTTCACGAAAACAATTGTTAAACATCACCAGAACGTGATAAAATAATGATTCCAATTGTAGTAGATCTATAAACAAATTACCTAGGTCGTCCTATTTTGGTAGATTTTTCTGAGTTGCAGAAGTTTTCGTTAGATACAGATTACTACAGACTGTTCTGTTTTTGACAGATTCTGTTTTTCGTGTGTTGTTTGCTTATTTTGATGAGTCTATGGCTAGTAAAAGAGTTTATAAACCATACAGAAGTTGGAATACAGTAGGTTTAAACACCAATATAAACAAAGAATGAGTTCAATACAGTACCTTGAAGTGGTGTTTTGTTTTCTTTCGCTAACGGAGCTCATGAGATTTTCTGTTGAGTTTTGTGTTGTGAAGTTTTCAAGTTTTGGGTAAAGATTTGATGGATTATGGAACAAGGAGTGGCAAGAGACTAAGCTTGGGGATGCCCAAGGCACCCCAAGGTAAATCCAAGGACACCGAAAAGCCAAAGCTTGGGGTTGCCCCGGAAGGCATCCCCTCTTTCGTCTACTTCCATCGGTAACTTTACTTGGAGCTATATTTTTATTCACCACATGATATGTGTTTTGCTTGGAGCGTCTTGTATGATTTGAGTATTTTCTTTTTAGTTTACCACAATCATCCTTGTTGTACACACCTTTTGAGAGAGACACACATGATTCGGAATTTGTTAGGATACTCTATGTGCTTCACTTATATCTTTTGAGCTATATAGTTTTTTGCTCTAGTGCTTCACTTATATCTTTTAGAGCACGATGGTGGCTTTATTTTATAGAAATTATTGTTCTCTCATGATTCACTTATATTATTTTGAGAGTCCTACAAAACAGCATGGTAATTTGCTTAAATAGTGAAATTAGACCTAATATGATAGGCATCCAAGATTAGTAAAAACTTTCTTATAAGTGCGTTGAATACTAGGAGAAGCTTGATACTTGATAATTGTTTTGAGATATGAAGATGGTGATATTAGAGTCAACCTAATTGAGTAGTTGTGAATTTGAGAAATACTTGTGTTAAAGTTTGTGATTCCCGTAGCATGCACGTATGGTGAACCGTTATGTGATGAAGTCGGAGCATGATTTATTTATTGATTGTCTTCCTTATGAGTGGCGGTCGGGGACGAGCGATGGTCGTTTCCTACCAATCTATCCCCCTAGGAGCATGCGCGTAGTACTTTGTTTCGATAACTAATAGATTTTTGCAATAAGTATGTGAGTTCTTTATGACTAATGTTGAGTCCATGGATTATACGCACTCTCTCCCTTCCACCATTGCTAGCCTCTCTAGTATCGCGCAACTTTCGCCGCTACCATTCACCCACCATTACCTTCCTCAAAACAGTCACCATACCTACCTATTATGGCATTTCCATAGCCATTCCGAGATATATTGCCATGCAACTTACCACCGTTCCATTTACTATGACACGTTCCATCATTGTCCTATTGCTTTGCATGATCATGTAGTTGACATCGTATTTGTGGCAAAGCCACCGTTCATAATTTTCATACATGTCACTCTTGATTCATTGCATATCCCGGTACTCTGCCGGAGGCATTCACATAGTCATATTTTTGTTCTAAGTATTGAGTTGTAATTCTTGAGTTGTAAGTAAATAAAAGTGTGATGATCATCATTATTAGAGCATTGTCCTAGTGAGGAAAGGATGATGGAGACTATGATTCCCCCACAAGTCGGGATGAGACTCCGGACGAAAAAAAAGAGGCCATAAAAAAAGGAAAAAAGGCCCAAATAAAAAAAGGGAAAGAAAAAAATGAGAGGAAAAGAGAGAAGGGACAATGTTACTATCCTTTTACCACACTTGTGCTCCAAAGTAGCACCATGATCTTCATGATAGAGAGTCTCCTATGTTGTCACTTTCATATACTAGTGGGAATTTTACATTATAGAACTTGGCTTGTATATTCCAATGATGGGCTTCCTCAAAATGCCCTAGGTCTTTGTGAGCAAGCGAGTTGGATGCACACCCACTTAGTTTCTTTTGTTGAGCTTTCATACACTTATAGCTCTAGTGCATCCGTTGCATGGAAATCCCTACTCACTCACATTGATATCTATTGATGGGCATCTCCATAGCCCATTGATACGCCTAGTTGATGTGAGACTATCTTATTCCTTTTTGTCTTCTCCACAACCACCATTCTATTCCACATACAGTGCTATCCATGGCTCACGCTCATGTATTGCGTGAAGATTAAAAAAGTTTGAGAACTTCGAAAGTATGAAACAATTGCTTGGCTTGTCATCGGGCTTGTGCATGATTAAATACTTTGTGTGATGAAGATAGAGCATAGCCAGACTATATGATTTTGCAGGATAACTTTCTTTGGCCATGTTATTTTGAGAAGACATGATTGCTTTGTTAGTATGCTTGAAGTATTATTATTTTTATGTCAATATTAAACTTTTATCTTGAATCTTTCAAATCTGAATATTCATGCCACAATTAAGAGAATTACATTGAAAATTATGCTAAGTAGCATTCCACATAAAAAATTATGTTTTTATCATTTACCTACTCGAGGACGAGCAAGAATTAAGCTTGGGGATGCTTGATACGTCTCCAACGTATCTATAATTTTTTATTGTTCCATGCTATTATATATTCTGTTTTGGATGATTAATGAGCTTTATTATACACTTTTATATTATTTTTGGGACTAATCTATTAACCGGAGGCCCGGCCCAAATTGATGTTTTTTGCCTATTTCAGTGTTTCACAGAAAAGGAATACCAAACGGAGTCCAAACAGAATGAAACCTTCGGGAACGTGATTTTTAGAACAAACGTGATCCAGAGGACTTGGAGTGGACGTCAAGCAACCAACGAGGAAGCCACGAGGCAGGGGGCACGCCTACCCCCCTGGGCGCGCCCTCCACCCTCGTGGGCCCCTCGTGGCTCCACCGACCTACTTCTTCCTCTATATACCTACGTACCCCCAAATCATCATATACGGAGCCAAAACCCTATTTCCACCGCCGCAACCTTCTGTACCCATGAGATACCATCTTGAGGCCTTTTCCGGCGCTCTGCCGGAGGGGGCATTGATCACGGTGGGCTTCTACATCAACACCATAGCCTCTCTGATGATGTGTGAGTAGTTTACCTCAGACCTTCGGGTCCATAGTTATTAGCTAGATGGCTTCTTCTCTCTCTTTGGATCTCAATACAAAGTTCTCCTCGATTCTCTTGGAGATCTATTCGATGTAACTCTTCTTTTTGTGGTGTGTTTGCCGAGATTGTGGGTTTATGATCAAGATTATCTATGAATAGTATTTGAATCTCCTCTGAATTCTTTTATGTATGATTGGTTATCTTTGCAAGTCTCTTTGAATTATCAGTTTGGTTTGGCCTACTAGATTGATCTTTCTTGCAATGGGAGAAGTGCTTAGCTTTGGGTTCAATCTTGCGGTGCTCGATCCCAGTGACAGTAGGGGAAACGACACGTATTGTATTGTTGCCATCGAGGATAAAAAGATGGGGTTTACATCATATTGCATGAGTTTATCCCTCTACATCATGTCATCTTGCTTAAGGCATTACTCCGTTCTTATGAACTTAATACTCTAGATGCATGCATGCTGGATAGCGGTCGATGTGTGGAGTAATAGTAGTAGATGCAGGCAGGAGTCGGTCTACTTGTCACGGACGTGATGCCTATATACATGATCATACCTAGATATTCTCATAACTATGCTCAATTCTATCAATTGCTCGACAGTAATTTGTTTACCCACCGTAATACTTATGCTATCTTGAGAGAAGCCACTAGTGAAACCTATGGCCCCCGGGTCTATTTTCCATCATATTAATCTCCCGTCAACAAGCTATTTCTGGCGCCATTTATTTTGTTTTCTTTACTTTTTGTCTTTAACATAAAAATACCAAAAATATTATCTTATCATCTCTATCAGATCTCACTTTTGTGAGTGGCCGTGAATGGATTGACAACCCCTTTATCGTGTTGGTTGCAAGGTTCTTATTTGTTTGTGTAGGTGCAAGGGACTTGAGCGTGGTCTCCTACTGGATTGATACCTTGGTTCTCAAAAACTGAGAGAAATACTTACGCTACTTTACTGCATCACCCTTTCCTCTTCAAGGGAAAACCAACGCAATGCTCAAGAGGTAGCATAATACTTCTTGTATAACGGTGCGGTTCCGGGCACAAGATCTATTGCAAACTCAAGCTCTCGATCGGGCGGCATGCCTGGCAGTTCTTCTGGAAATACATCAGGAAACTCACTGACCACAGGAATTAATTCCAACTCACCAGCCACAGCGGTGAAGACCATTTCTTTCTTGGGTATGCTCCTGCGAGCATAGAATTTGGTAGTCTGCCCCTCTTGACTGGTCAAAGTGACTTCTCGGGTCGCGCAATTTACGCATACTTGATATTGGGTCGACCAATTCATACCCAAAATAATGTCCAGATTTACAGACTCAATGATTATCAAGGAAGTTGGAAAACGGGCTCCGTTGATATTGATTTCCAGATTACAGCAGACCAGATTGCTCCTGATCAAAGATCCCGGGATTGTACCAGCATATTCTTGCCCAAAAGCGAACAAGGAAATTTGTTTTGGGCAACAAAACTCCGTGAAATAAAAGAGTGGGAAACCCCACAGTCAAATAAAATTACGGCAGGTATGTTATTAACAGAAAACATACCAATGACGACTTCGGGGTTCTCTTGGGCTTCGTCTGCGGAGAGATGATGAACGTGCCTAGTGATGTTTTGCTGGGTAGGGTATGACTCCATAAAGTTGACTTGTGGCCTGAATAGAGCATTTGCCTTGCCGTTCTTGGGACACTGTCTGGCATAATGTCCGGTTTGCCCACAACTGAAGCAAGAATTGTTGCGCTGGCACTCTTCTCGCACCGGGTTGGTCATGACATTCTTGACTTGTGTGGTGGTTTTGTTAACATTTTGCTACAAATTGGGCTTGTACTCCACCTGAGTATGCTGCCAGGTACGAGCCTTTTGCACTGGCTGCACTTCCTTCCTTGGCTCGAACTTGCGCTTGTGATCGCTATTAGCAGGCCTATTGTCTGATACGAGCTTGTGCTCCCTTTCAGCAATGAAAGCCTTGTTTACCAGAGTTTGGAAATCTGGGAAATCAAACATACTGAGGGTACATTGGAGTTGCGGGTTTAATCCTCCAAGAAACCTGTCAATCTTTCTTTCTTTGGTGGCCACGTCATAAAGGGAGTAACGGGCCAAATGATTGAACTTTTGCAAATATTCACCCACAGACTGACCTCCTTGGAGGAGCGCGAGAAATTCACGCTGCTTAAACTTCATAATTCCAGTAGGAATATGATATTTCCGAAACTGATCCTTGAATTTTGCCCAGGTGATTTCTTCATCGGCAGGCCACATGGCTTTTGCATTTTCCCACCATATGGCGGTAGCGCCTTCAAGATAATGAGTTGCAAACGGAAATTTATCATCTTCTTCAGTACGAGCAATATCAAGCTTCCTCTCAATGGTTCACAACCAATTGTCTGCATCCAAGGGATCAATAACCTGATTGAAACTGGGAGGCTTGGTTCTCTGAAAATCTGACAGCTTGGAATGATGACCGTTCTGATTTCCATTCTGTCCAACCACAGCTTGCACACTCCTTAATATTTCAATCAGATCATTATTCCTCCTTTCCTCAAACATACGCAGAATTTGCTCGGTGGAGGGCGGATTTGGCGGTGGAGGCGGTGGTGGAACGTACGGCTCGGGGGAGTGTCCTGCCTGTCGTGCGGAACGATGAACAGGAGCATCCTCATGAGCGTCGCTACTGCTGCCTCGCCGCGTCATCCTATTGTGGATTTTTCCCAAGACAACGCAACCGAGATGAGAAACATCCAAAATAAATTGGGGAAAAGCCAGCAACAAAGCCCGAGAGAAAGCAAAATAACAAAGAAAATACGATGAATAAAATAGAGTTCCAACATAATTATACATAGACTCATACATGAAAGATAAACAACATGCCAAGTTCAACTACTCTCATACATGAAACGGAGCATCATGACTCGTACGACTACATCCGTACATCATCCTGACGACTGCGGATACTCAAACGCTCTACTGCTCTGCTGGTGCTGTGGGGTCCTCTCCTGAAGCGGATTCGGATCCAGAACTGACGATGTTAACTGAAACCTCTGGGTTAAAGGTAACACGACAACACTGCCTCGAGGGCTCTCCCTCCGGGGCAGGTGCAGGGTGAAGCATCCGGGCTACGGGAGTAGTGAGAAGTGAAACCCACTCAGCAGGAGCACTGAGAGGATTCACGGTCGAGGTGCCCGAGCTACTCGGAGGAGTAACCGGTGAAATAGGTGAACTAGAACTGGATGGAATATAAGGAGTAAACCACGTAAAGGATGGAGTAGTGAAAGATCTGGTAGTGGCTAAAGCAGTACGAGCACGAGTCAACTCTCGAGCCAGCTCGTGGATCATAAGGTAGATAGCAGTGATATAATGAGAAAGGTGGCTAGCAACACTATTAGACTCCGGATCAATGATAGGAAAACGGTGTAGCGACCCGACCTCAGACGGTCAAGTCTATGTGATTAAGTGTCATCCCTGGATCGGTATGCTGACACACACAGTACTCGAGGATTTATAACAGAGGTAAATCACATGTATAAAGTAACGTAAATACTATTACCTCAATCCAAAATAGCGGATGTAACAACAAGGTTGTGGATTCCCATCAACACCAACGACAAAGTTGAGTGTAGAAATCGTAACCCTAATGTATCACTTACTCGTCGTAAGATCCTGCAACATGAGACGTTGCAACCACAAAGAGTCAGTACATTGAATGTACTGGCAAATTCACACCATAGGATAATGATGAATAATAGCTATCGCTACATGCATATTTGGCTGATGGAAAGCTCTAAGTTTATTTTTGCATAAAGCCAATTTTTTCCTACATCAAAGGAATATATTTTATTTAACTACAAAGTTTGTTAAAAACATTGAGAAGGTTCCTCCAACTCAAACCCAAATTAATAATCATCAACCCAATCAAATTAATTAAATAAAGTGTTGAGATCAACATGATAATTCAAGAACCGGATACTCAAGACGTCCATAACCAGGGACACGGCTAATCATGATTAGTTTGTACACTCTGCAGAGGTTTGCGCACTTTTCCCCACAAGACTCGATCTCCTCCGTTTGAGTTCTCGCACTACATGGTGTTTGAGAAACGGATGACCGAGACACAATCTTTCAGAAGCATTTACTCTCTACTCCGGGCAGACCGGTACACCTACAATCCCCCTACATCTGCTAGTCCACCTCTTCAAGAGCTCACACAACTTACTCAACTATGCCAGAGCCCATAATGGCTTGTGGCTGCACACGGAAGTTTCTAGCATGAATAATCTTATGATCCCTTTGAGCCTGGGTGGCATTCCATAGGGTAATCACACGGGTCCTCCGGGATTCCCTTGGGCAAGCACTGGGTTCTCCAGGTGCCCGGGCAAACCACTGGGTGCTCCAGGGTGCCCCAACCAATCCACCCAGATGTGTATCAAAGTAGCTACCTTAAGTTAACCATTAAATAATAATCTCACATCTGTCATGGATACACTCAAACCCAATCCACGTCTACGAGCATAGCATAGCAGTATAAGCATAACATAGAAGTAACTCCCAAGGTTTGAATGCAGGACAATAGGCTCCTACCTCATCAACTACTTCCCAATACCCACATGTTATCAAATTCCTAACCATGCAATGTTTGAGGGTGAAACTAATGCATAAAAACTGGGTATGAAAGGGATATGATCAAAGTGTGAACTTGCCTTGTACGGTTGATGAAGATGATTTGCATTCATAACTCCTGATAGTTCTACTCGTCACACTCCGGTCAATCTAGCGTGAGCAAGCAATAGTAACCACACATAAGCAATCACTCAAAAGATCGGAAAGAACGAAAAAGACAATTCGGAAAACATCAAAACCAGGCAAATAACTCTTGCAACATAAAACAATTTCTAACAGTACCAAAATTATGTGTATTTGGCCTTATCAGAAAGTTTAGGTCAAGAGCTTCAATTTTCAAAAAGAATCAACTAAATCGGAGTTATAAAACTTAAGTTATGATCAAACTAAATTCAAATACAAATATGTTTGAATTCAAATTTTAAAATTTCAAAAACATGTTTAAGTTGTTTTACTGGATAGAGGAGATCATAACGAAGAAGTGGGCGTTGGTTTCATTGGATTTGGACAAACGAGTAAAAAGTAGTGATCGTTTGAAGTACAGGGACTAATCATCATGAATAGGTCCCTCGCCGAAAATTAAAAGAAAAAGAAAAATCCTATCGAACGGACGTTCGCTACCGAACGCTAACGAATGAAACTGTTCACTGCTGAACCCAATCTAATGAACATTCGCTAATTAGATCTAACTAAAAGAAAACCGGTTTTAAAACAAAACTTAAGAAAACCAAACGACTAAACCGGACCGGGGCGGTTTTATTACCGGTTCGGTGCGGTCCTTCGTTGAAAACCGGCGGTGAATCTCCGGCGGCTTCCCGCGGCGGCGGGCGTTGGTGAGGAGCGGGGCGAAGGCTGCGGGCGTCGGCGGCGACGGGCGAAGACGGCATGGGGCGGCGCAGCAAGCGGCGGAGCCGGCGAGGTGGACTACGGCGGCGCGGGCGGCGTCTAGCCGCGGCGGCGGCGCGGTTGGCGAAGTTCGGCAGCGGCGGTGGCGAGATGCGGCGCGTCGAGGAGGAGAGAGAGAGCTGGGGCGGCGCCTCGGTATTTATGGAGGGGGCGGCCTCGGAAGGCGTGGGAGAGGGGCAAGGGAGAGGCGGCGAGGAGGAGTCCGCGGCGGGGACGGCTCGAACGCCGAGGCGGCGGCGGTGTCGTGAGGCGGCTGGAAACCGATGGGAGGTCGGGGACTACGGCGCTGGGCCAGCTGGGTCGCGGCGGGCGAACTAGGCCGGCTGGGTTTCGGCCTAGTCGGTCCGGAAGAAGTAAAAAAAACATTTTTCCAGATAAAGAAAAAAAATAGAAATATTATATAGGCATATAATATATCTAAATTTTCAGAAAAAGATTTTCTATGACATGAACATTTTTCGAGTCAAATAAAATCGATAAAAAAATCAAATACTTCAAAGAGTGCTACTGCCCTACTAAAATCCATTAACAATCATTTTAAAAATACCAAAATGATTTCAAATTTATTTATCTCCAATTTTCTGATGTAGGGAATCATGTTTCCCTATTTTCCTTATATTTTTATTTTTGGAGCAATATAATTTGAATAAAAGCCAAATAACTCCAAATTGAAAATGATTTCAAAAGGGCTTTGAATTTGATCCTTTTAGACTTCCAACTCATATTTCATATGTTTTGAAGAAGTCATTTTATCTTCTCTCATGAAAATCATTGAGTTGCTTAAAGTTTCTGAATTGGAAAGTATTTCAAATAAAATTCAAATATTTTCAAAACCCTTTTCATTTAAATAAATGGAAGAAGCCATGTCATCTTCACTCTAGGGTTTTGTGATGAAAAGAATTTGAATTCATGGAGATCATAAATGCAAAATGAAAGTTTGGGAAAGTCCTTTTATTCCCTCTCATTTAACTTTCAAAAACTTTCAAATTTCACTCAATTTTCACACAAGCAACCACACCACAATCAAACAATCATTCAAAACTATCTATTTAATATAACATTCCAAAATTTAGAATTTTGGGATGTTACAAACCTACCACCCTTAAAATGAATCTCGTCCTCGAGATTCGGAGAGGCTAGAAAGAAATAGGTTAGGGTCGGGGGTCTTCTCAAAATCCATCGATTGACTCCGGGGTCTCGGGTGCTACCACCCTTAAAATCATTATTACGGTTCCATCAAAACTTATATACTCCATCCTTATTGTTGACAGCGTCGGTCTTCTCAGATTCTCGGGAAAATTCCTTCTCTGGGCTCTTCCGGTAGTGGCATAACCTTTTCCTCGATTCCTTGGGTCGTCCTTTCATCTTGGCAAGGTTATACCAAGACTGGGTCTTTTTAGCTGACGGTCTGGCGCCAACAATAAACAACTATCAATATCTCATGGTGGTCAACAATTTATGGTTTCTCCCGCAGGAAATCGGTCTGGGTTGAACCTCACCGTATATCCTACGATTGGCAGCAGCTGCCTTATACAAGGGAAAAAATTGTCATACCATTCTAAGGTTCAAACAAGATTTTAGTCTTTGTCTCTCTACTATAGGTAAGTCACTCAGATTTACCATCCCACATAGCAAGGCGAATAATAAGAGTAAGTCGGTATGGTGATCAATCCATCCCGCACCCAAATCAATACCTTGTACATGGTTTAGCGAATCTCGCTTTCTAACACTCGGCCATCCTCACAAGCATTGCAGAATTTCTCTTGTCGACGAACTAAGTTCGGATAAATCCAAGGATTCTGCAAGCCAAACAAACATCTATCGTTCCTTCACAACTCTCAGGTTTTGCGTAACTCCTAAAAAATCGTCTGTCAATAAAATCGTATCTTCTTCCAGGGTTTTTCCTTCACCAAGAGTGTGCTTGCTTCTTGGCAGGTCCTGGGGCCTGTGGGTTATGGCCCATCTCATCACTTGTAAACCTTGAACTCGTCATCGGGGCAACTGATCATTAATCCAACATCCAGCTTCCTAGCATTCTTAAATCCATCCACTTCTACTGTCTCCCTTCCTTCTATTGGTACCAAACAAAGATGTGATTACTCAGACTCATCATGGAGTTACAATTGCTCCATATTACCAACATTCGGCGTCCTTATATCCAATGGTACTTCATCCCTTCATATACTTGGGATCTCCCACATATCGGGATAAAACTCTTACTTATTCTGTCTGAAGTCCACTTCGTGGAATATCATTATCTTCTCTAGGGTTCAAGTGTCCTCATAGGGTACTACCACCCTTAAAATGCTCCAATCTTCCATAGATCATATTTCTCATATCCTCGAAAATGGTCAAAATCCTTCTTCATAAAATCCAATTCAGTACCAACGATGCTAACTTTATTGATTCTCAAATTACTACAATCTCCTGCATTTCCATTGCATGCCTTAACTCAACACCTCAATATAAAAGAATTGTTCCCACTACTACTACTATGTTGCCAACTCAACTATTTAGCTCAAGCCTCCTTCTCTTTGGGACAATCCGTGGCAAAGTGCCCTGCTTCATTACAACAGAAACATACTACTTCTGAAAAATCTCGTGGTTTCCTCATGATTACATAGCCTCCTTGGGTCCTCGGCTTCCTCTTTGGGCAACTGCTGAAGTAGTGCCCTGACTCCTTGCACCTGAAACAGGTGATATGACTCAGGTCCTTCCTGGTATCCACTCTACTTCTCTTCCTGGACTTTTCCGTTCCAATCAGGGCTTCTATTTCATGTGGGTCATACTCTACTTCCTTTGTGGGTAATTCTACTAGGTCCCCATTCAGACAATTCTGGGATATGTGTCCTTCTTCTCCACATGAATAGCATGACTTGGTGCAGGGTTTAATTGGGTCTGCTTCGGGTGTGTTCTCCACCTCTTCCTTCATCACAGGTTCTTCTAAAATTTCCATGAGGGCTCCTTTCATTGATTCTTTCTTCTGCTGGATGGTTCTTCGAACCATGGGGTAAACGCGACACTGAGCAGGATAGTGGGTAGTTCCTTCACAAGAAACAAGTAATCTGCCTAGTGGGGCATTCTTCAGCTAGGTGACTTTCTTCACAATGAGGGCATTCATCCTTGTGTTCTTTATGGTTGTGTCCTATTTCTCCACAGAGCTTGCATGCACAAGGCTTCTTCATATCCTTTCCATAAGGCTTCAACTCCTTGGACACAAACTGAGACTTTGGCAAAGTCAACTTAAATTCTTTCCAAGTGGTCACTCCTTGCCATCCATTGATGGTTTGGTACATCCTCCACCAAGTAGCAGCACCTCTTTCGAAGCACTGAAGAGCATGCTGGGCCATATCCTTTTCGGCTACAGAGTTATTCTCCATTTGATCTTCCATGTTCTGAATCCATCGGTCCGTCTCCAATTGACTTATCGGTCCAGGAAACATGAGTTCCTCTCCATTCATCCTCTATTGGGTCCATGGTTTTTGGGGGGGGATAAGAGAGATGGAGAGGGATACACACAATACAAACAATAGTTTTGAAAAGACAGGTTTTTATTGTGGCTGTCGGAAAAAAAACATCAAATAAATGACAGCTCACAAACGTTGCATCTAACGTAGGTATATAACAGGGGTTTGGTCTTCTAAAGGTCAATAAATCTTCAACATCGCCAAACTTTCCAAGTCTTGTTCATGTCTCCGATGGCTTCTTCCGATCATGCTTGTCCTTCTCAAGTTCTTTTGCCAGATCATCTCTATTGATGCGAAGTCTCTCGTGACGTCCTTTAATATTTCTGGAGTTGCGTTCCAAACTTCTGGGTTTCAACATCCTTGGCATGAACCATAGACCTACTATCCTTCAGTTCCTTACGAATCTCCGGTATCTCGAGGTTTTGCTCCTCCAGCTTGGCTACTTTTAGCTTCTGGGTCCTGAGTTCTTCACGAAATGCTTCCTTATCAAATACGGCTTCCTGCAGGTCCATCTTAAAACTCCTGATGTAATTCTCCAAACCCTGGTGATACACCAGCTAAGGTTAAAACTTCATCTTTTGTTGATAGGTGCTTCATCAGCCTTTTGCCATCCAATCCTTCTGAGGAAATGCATGCTTAACCCATCACAATGACACTAGCATAGGCGAGCGTTAACATCATGGATATCCGTGTTTATGTCCATATCTCCGCCATGAGCTTTAATTCCATAATTGATCTCTCCTGCCTTAGGGTTTTCTTGACAAAACTTTGAGTTCTAATGCTCCATATTCCGGTCTTTCTCCGATACACCTTGATGTCAGGTATTGACAACCTCCATAATCTGCCAAGTTCCATAAGGGTAGCCTTCCTAGGTCATACCAATCTGGAAATTCTACAGAGCCTTCAAATTCTCCTAGTCTTCGGAGTCTTCAACCGTTGTAGTTTCCATTATTATACTGCACGGTAAAATCCTCTTCATTCTGAAGCGGTCTTAGTTGTCCGATATCTTGTACTCCTTGTAGTGGTCTCATCAGTCGATCTTCATGTGGTCAAAAGGGGAAAGGGGTATAGTCTCACTAAAAGGGAATATTTGAATAAGCTCAGAAGAGAAGAGAGATAAAAGATCTTTTAGAAAATGAAGTTGTAGAGAAAAGCTTTCCTATGGGCTTGCCAGTTTCTAGGGGTCACGTCCTACAGTCAACATGTGCTCTGATACCATCTTATAGCGACCCGACCTCAGACGGTCAAGTCTCGGTACTTAAGTGTCATCCCTGGATCGGTATGCTGACACACACAGTACTCGAGGATTTATAACAGAGGTAAATCACATGTATAAAGTAACGTAAATACTATTACCTCAATCCAAAATAGCGGATGTAACAACAAGGTTGTGGATTCCCATCAACACCAACGACAAAGTTGAGTGTAGAAATCGTAACCCTAACGTATCACTTACTCGTCGTAAGATCCTGCAACATGAGACGTTGCAGCCACAAAGGGTCAGTACATTGAATGTACTGGCAAATTCACACCATAGGATAATGATGAATAATAGCTATCGCTACATGCATATTTGGCTGGTGGAAAGCTCTAAGTTTATTTTTGCATAAGGCCAATTTTTTCCTACATCAAAGGAATATATTTTATTTAACTACAAAGTTTGTTAAAAACATTGAGAAGGTTCCTCCAACTCAATCCCAAATTAATAATCATCAACCCAATCAAATTAATTAAATAAAGTGTTGAGATCAACATGATAATTCAAGAACCAGATACTCAAGATGTCCATAACCGGGGACACGGCTAATCATGATTAGTTTGTACACTCTGCAGAGGTTTGCGCACTTTTCCCCACAAGACTCGATCTCCTCCGTTTGAGTTCTCGCACTACATGGTGTTTGAGAAACGGATGACCGAGACACAATCTTTCAGAAGCATTTACTCTCTACTCCGGGCAGACCGGTACACCTACAATCCCCCTACATCTGCTAGTCCACCTCTTCAAGAGCTCACACAACTTACTCAACTATGCCAGAGCCCATAATGGCTTGTGGCTGCACACGGAAGTTTCTAGCATGAATAATCTTATGATCCCTTTGAGCCTGGGTGGCATTCCATAGGGTAATCACACGGGTCCTCCGGGATTCCCTTGTGCAAGCATTGGGTTCTCCAGGTGCCCGGGCAAACCACTGGGTGTTCTAGGGTGCCCCAACCAATCCACCCAGATGTGTATGAAAGTAGCCACCTTAAGTTAACCATTAAATAATAATCTCACATCTGTCATGGATACACTCAAACCCAATCCACGTCTATGAGCATAGCATAGCATAGGAGTATAAGCATAACGTAGAAGTAACTCCCAAGCATTGAATGCAGGACAATAGGCTCCTACCTCATCTACTACTTCCCAATACCCACATGTTATCAAATTCCTAACCATGCAATGTTTGAGGGTGAAACTAATGCATAAAAACTGGGTATGAAAGGGATATGATCAAAGTGTGAACTTGCCATGTACGGTTGATGAAGATGATTCGCACTCATAACTCCTGATAGTTGTACTCGTCACACTCCGGTCAATCTAGCGTGAGCAAGCAATAGTAACCACACATAAGCAATCACTCAAAAGATCAGAAAGAACGAAAAAGACAATTCGGAAAACATCAAAACCAGGCAAATAACTCTTGCAACATAAAACAATTTCTAACAGTACCAAAATTATGTGTATTTGGCCATATCAGAAAGTTTAGGTCAAGAGCTTCAATTTGCAAAAAGAATCAACTAAATCGGAGTTATAAAACTTAAGTTATGATCAAACTAAATTCGAATACAAATCTGTTTGAATTCAAATTTTAAAATTTCAAAAACATGTTTAAGTTGTTTTACTGGATAGAGGAGATCATAACAAAGAAGTGGGAGTTGGTTTCGTTGGATTTGGACAAACGAGTAAAAAGTAGTGATCGTTGGAAGTATAGGGACTAATCTGTGAAGAAAATTTATCACGAATAGGTCCCTGGCCAAAAATTAAAAGAAAAAGAAAAATCCTATCGAGCGGACGTTCGCTACCGAATGCTAGCGAATGAAACTGTTCACTGCTGAACCTAATCTAATGAACATTCGCTAGTTAGATCTAACTAAAACAAAACCGGTTTTAAAACAAAACCTAAGAAAACCAAACGACTAAACCGGACCGGGGCGGTTTTATTACCGGTTCGGTGCGGTCTTCGTCGAAAACCGGCGGTGGAACTCCGGCGGCTTCCCTTGGCAGCGGGCGTCAGCGAGGAGCGGGGCGACGGCTGCGGGGGTCGGCGGCGACGGGCAAAGACGGCATGGGGCGGTGCAACAAGCGGCGGAGCCGGCGAGGTGGACTATGGCGGCGCGGGCGGCGTCTAGTGGCGGTGGCGGCGTGGTTGGCGAAGTGCGGCAGCGGCGGTGGCGAGATGCGGCGCGTCGAGGAGGAGAGAGAGCCGGGGCGGCGCCTCAGTATTTATGGAGGGGGTGGGCTCGGAAGGCGTGGGAGAGGGGCAAGGGAGAGGCGGCGAGGAGGAGTCCGTGGCGGGGATGGCTCGGACGTCGAGGCGGTGGCGGTGTCGTGAGGCTGCTGGATACCGACGGGAGGTCGGGGAATACGGCGGTGGGCCAGCTGGGTCGCGGCGGGCGAACTGAGCCGGCTGGGTTTCGGCCCAGTCGGTCCGGAAGAAGTTTTAAAAAAACATTTTTCCAGACAAAGAAAAATAAAAAAATAAAATAAGTAAAAATATTATATAGGCATATAATATATCAAAATTGTCAGAAAAAGATTTTCTACGACATGAACATTTTTGTCAAGTCAAATAAAATCGAGAAAAATCAAATAATTCAAAGAGTGCTACTGCCCTACTAAAATCCAATAAAAAATCATTTCAAAAATACCAAAATGATTTCGAATTTATTTATCTCCAATTTTCTGATGTAGGGAATCATGTTACCCTATTTTCCATATATTTTTATTTTTGGAGAAAAATAATTTGAATAAAAGCCAAATAACTCCAAATTGAAAATAATTTCAAAAGGGCTTTGAATTTGATCCTTTTAAACTTCCAACTCATATTTCATATGTTTTGATGAAGTCATTTTATATTCTCTCATGAAAATCATGAAGTTGCGTAAAGTTTCTGAATTGGAAAATATTTCAAACAAAATTCAAATCGTTTCAAAACTCTTTTCATTTAAATAAATGGAAGAAGTCATGTCATCTTCACTCTAGGGTTTTGTGATGAAAAGAATTTGAATTCATGGAGATCATAAATGCAAAATGAAAGTTTGGGAAAGTCCTTTTATTCCCTCTCATTTAACTTTCAAAAAGTTTTGAATTTCACTCAATTTTCACACAAGCAACCACACCACAATCTAACAATCATTCAAAACTATCTATTTAATATAACATTCCAAAATTTAGAATTTTGGGATGTTACACACGGACACGACCATTGTCGTGCAGAGAGGGATATTAGTGGAAACCTGGGTGGTTCTGCATCCGGACCTCGTTATAACGAAGCTCGACATGGACCTCGAATGCAGCAAACTGGACGGCCTGGGGAGCGGTAGAAGCAAAACCACTCTGAGTGGTATGAGTGTAAGTGCTGGAATCGGAACTGGTGCGCAGAGTAACCACTGTGTGATACTCATAACTTGAGTCTGCTAGACGCTCCTGGTACAGCCGATAGACTGGGTCGTCACCGAGGGGGTACAGCCGACGCCACACGTTACGAAGGAGATGTGGCGACGTGTACGCTATCAGCTGCAACTGGCACGGATACGGCACCGGAGCCATCTACACTCACAACCATTAGTAGGTTAGCATAAAAATAAAACGTGTGCATACAATGCAACAACCAGCTACAAATGCTACCGGCACTCAATTTAAACTCGTAACTAACGTCGAGTTAACACGTCGTAGTATAGCGTGACCTACAGTCAGAGCGGCTCTGATACCAAGGGTTGTGGCACCCCGGCTCAGAGCAACCGGTTTACACTGCATTGCCAGCCCAGAGACCGTGTCTTCTGGCAACACACAACATCTTGGTACAGAGAGCAACCGCTTTATTGATGCTAGCGGATCATAGTTCATATTACAACAGGTAGCGAGGCCAAGCGGCACACACGGTGCGGCTGAACAATATGTACATTATTTAGTGAACATAAAGGGCCCTCGATCATAACAACTACGCGGCAGCGGAACGAGGTCGTAGCAGAACTCCATAGTACAGGGACACCGATGTGGACACGATCTAGACTCAGACATCACTCCTTTCCAATGAGACTTTCCTGAAAGCTGGCATGACACGCCAGGTTAGTACATTGAATGTACTTCCAAGCTCACAACAAACATAAACATAATGACAAGCAATATCATGATATTTAACCAATTGCTTTACTAATGCAACATCATATCATGCATGCAGTGATCATAATCTTGTGATATAAGTCCCTCGGACTTGCTTACCAAACGGTGATCGCTCTTGGATCACAAACGGACCAACCTCGTGGTCTTTGATCGGGTTACCTCGTAACCAAATGGTGATCTTACCGAGATCACAAACGGACCAACAACTTGGTCTCCATCAACACGATGTTTTCTCAAACATCAGCTTCTCAACGGTGCAAAGTTCATATCTTAGTGTGTAAATTAATTAAACATTGACCCATGGTGTGACCTACTTTTGAGCGTGTCCGTAACCGTGGACTCGGCTATCGATATATTTAATACACTCTGCAGAGGTAGCGCACTGTACCCACACCACGGAACCCATGGCCTCGCACTCCCATTCGGGTGGACCAATGGCGTTTTGACGAAACCCCTCCATTGCCATGACACTCTCCCGGCCACTCCGACTCACTCCCCACTTGGCTAGTCCTGGGTGGCCCCGTGTCTACCAAAGACACCAACGGCCACCGTCGTGGCAAAACATAAACGGTCCCAAACGGGGACAAGGTACCATAACAACAACAACAACGGGCACACAAGGTTATGTCTGCTTACCGGGCTAGGGTACCGCACGCCCATAACCTTCCCTCATTGGAGGCACCGACTAGAGGCATGACAACGGACCGAATAAAGGCCTTCCCATAAAGGCAAATGTGGTTGCACTGGGAAAACTCGATTCAGTGGCACCATGACCCGATCAACGATATGTTCAAGTTGAGTTATTATCAGGTTCAACTTAAGGTGAAAGTAACCGGTGTCGTGATATGCCATGAAAATGCATCACAAACATATGCATCATATATCAACGGAAATAACTGGGTCAACCATATCCACACTAAGCATAGACATCAACAGCTCATAACACCCCTCTGGTTATGATTTATCATCACTTTAAACAGAATCTTTTCTTAGCAAAGTTATCATTTATCTCATTTAAGAAAATAACTCAAAAAGAATTACTTATATCAATAACCATATTACTTCTTCATAACAAATATTACTTCTAGTTACTTAACCAACTAAATTAGCTTCAAACTTCTGTAAACTAAGCATATCAACTCAAACAAGCAACCAACAGAATATAAATATTATTCTAGTGATTTAAATGCATGGATTAAACCATTAATTCAAGTTGAAAAATCACAAATATTGTAATGCCACCATGAAAATGTTGTGGCTTGCCTTAGTGCAGATGAGGTTCACAATCCTCCTGGTGATCCTCAAGACAAGCTTCACTTTTTGAAAACAATTATAAACATAAATAGAAAACATCAAGAACCCTTTTGAAATTCACTAGAAAATCTAGACAGCAGAGACAAATCTCATTTTTGTTGAGTTACTAGATTTCTTCATAAAGAACACAATGCAAAAAGAATCAATTCATTTGGACTTATGGTTGAATTTTTTTGGCTGTATTAAGCTCTTTGGATAAAATTGAATTTTGAATTTAAATAAACAGAACTGGGGGGGTGACGTTGAAGGCGTAAACCTCCCGGGCGCCACCACTCGTACCGCTTCGGGCGCGTAAAGAGTGGCTGACTAGCGGGCCCCGCTAGTCAGGTGAAAGGGAGGGGGAGAGGGAAACAGAGGGCGGCTAGGCTCCGCCGGAGCACACGCCGGCGAGGAGGGCTCCTTGGCCAGAACTGGAGGTATCGAAAGAGGAGACGGAGGCGCACCTGCCCGTACCCGTAGGTTAGCTAGGGGTGGTTGGACGGCGTCAGAAACGGCCTCTCCAGCGGCGACAGAAAGCAGAGGTCGCCGGAGTTGGAGACGACGGCGACTAGAGGCAGCACCAGGGGCTCCAACCGGGCGGAACGACACCACCGAGGCACGGCGGAGGCACTGGAAGGATGGCCCGAGCCTGGGAGGGGTTGGAGCAGCGGAGAAGACCCGAGGGGATCGCCGGTGAGCTCGAGCTCGGGGACGGCGGCCCGCGGCCTGCCCGGCCGGGCTACGGCTTCCTACTGGTTTGTGGAAGGTGTGTGAGGAGTGGATGATGCTCGAGGAGGCTGGGGAGGGCTGCATTTATAGGCGAGCGATGAGAGGGGCTCGGGCTCCGCCGGAGGACACCTGGACACGGCGCCCAGCGACGAACGGCGTCAGTGAGCGAGGGGGAAGGCGACGCAGCTCACGCGGGCACTGTGGGGGAGCGGAGACGAGCACAAGAGCGAGGAGGTGGCGACGAACACAGTGCGCAGCGCAGGGTTGGCCGGACCGTGCCCGTGCTTGCCGCGGCGAGCTCCGGCGTCAGCGAGCGCCAGGAGAGAGTTATGAGGGTCAGGACGATGATCGGGGCGAAGTTTGGCAAGGTTTGGCAGGCGGGGAAGCGATCACGCGAGCAACAGAGGCGCGGGCGCGACATAGAGTGCGTCGGCCGTATGCCAGCACGCCTGGACGAACGCGGTCACCGCGTGAACTCTGACCTCAGGCCGAGCTAAGCCTAAACTTCATGTCTGGCGTGTAGTCCGTGGTAGATTGAGAGGTTACCACACTTGGGTTTGAGCTCAGGCGCAGTAACATGAATTTCAACTTCCTGGTAAGTTTCGGGACAGTAACTTTAGGAGCTTACTGTGGTCAAAATACTGAGAGTTGGGAGCTGGGCTTTGGAGGTTAGCAATCATCTACTAAGGTGATGATGCACAAGAAAATTCAGCCACAATTGGGCAAGTAAAATGGTAGTTGTTTTAGAAACTACCATTTTGGAATATTTAAGAAAATAGGAAAATAATAAGTAGTCCGGGAAGGACACGAGGCATCCACGAGGGTGGAGGGCGCACCCCCCTTCCTCGTGTGCCCTCCGGACTCCGTTTTCTTGCACGATACTTCTTTTGGTCGGTAAAATTTCATTATATAATCTCCCAAAGGTTTTGACCATCGTACCATGCAAATATCTCCTGTTTTTGTTCTGAGCTGTTTTCTACCAGAGTTTTCAAGGTCAGGCATCATGTCGCCCCCCTCCTCCAACAACGCGGGCGAAGATGCTTGGCTAATGAAGATAGAGATGAGGTGGGAAGAAATCCGGGAAACCAAGGAAGATGACAAGATCAAGGAGGTCGCAAAGGAGCAAGCCCCGACAGTAGTAGAAGAAGGCTTTTCTTAACCTTACTACAATCATCTTACCCCAACTGAGACTAAAGCTTTCAAGATGATCGAGCTAGCTCGCATACAAAATAAGTATCTCACACGTGAAAATCTTTTGTTGCAAGAGCATATCACCGCACTCAAGGGCATTATCCGCAAACTAGAGGATCTCCTACCCTCGATGTGCGACACTCCATCATCACCACCTTCGAAGAATGAGACATAAATACATGGGTATGGGCACTCCCCTTGGCAACAGCCAAGCTTGGGGGAGGTGCCCCAGTATCGTATCACCATCACACTCCTATCTTTACTATTTTTCTTAGTTCGATCCTTTTGGTTATATCTTGATCTAGTAGAATAAAGTTTAGTATGATCTAGCTTTGAGTTTTTGTGTTGATCCTTATCTATGTAATCGAGTCCGTGAGCTATATATAATAAAGACTAGTTTTGAGTCGAGGGCTTTGCTATATTGCTATGATCTTGAGGGAATAAAAGAAAGAATAAAAAGAAATAAAAAGATCATATTGATCTTATGGAGAGTAATGACTTCACATATAAAGAGTATGATGAATAAAAGTTGTTGAGAGTTGACAAACATAGTTTTGGTCATAATTGCAATTAATAGGAAGTAATAAAGAAAGAGAGGTTCTCACATATAAATATACTATCTTGGACATCTTTTATGATTGTGAGCACTTATTAAAATATGACATGCTAAAAAGTTGATGTTGGACAAGGAAGACAACGTAATGGGTTATGTTTTCTCATATCCGAAAGAAATTATATTATCATGGATCATCCAACATGTTGAGCTTGCCTTTCCCCCTCATGCTAGCCAGATTCGTTGCACCAAGTAGAGATACTACTTGTGCTTCCAAATATCCTTATACCCAGTTTTGCCATGAGAGTCCACCATATCTACCTATGGATTGAGTAAGATCCTTCAAGTAAGTTGCCATTGCTGCAAGCAATAAAAAATGCTCTCTAAATATGTATGATCTATTAGTGTGGAGAAAATAAGCTTTATACGAGCTTGTGATATGGAAGAAATAAAAGTGACGGACTGCATAATAAAGGTCCCTATCACAAGTGGCAATATAAAGTGACGTTCTTTTGCATTAAGATTTTGTGCATCCAACCATAAAAGCACATGACAACCTCTGCTTCCCTCTACGAAGGGCCTATCTTTTATTTTTGTCTTATACCTTATACAAGAGTCGTGGTGATTTTCACCTTTCCTTTTTACACTTTATCCTTTGGCAAGCACTATGTGTTGGAAAGATCCGGATATATATATATATATATATATATATATATATATATATATATATATATATATATCCAATTGGATGTGGGTTTTCATAAAGCATTATTGTTGACATTACCCTTGAGGTAAAAGGTTGGGAGGCAAAACTATAAGCCCCTATCTTTCTCTGTGTCCGATTAAAACTTCATACCCATAAGTATTGCGTGAGTGTTAGCAATTGTGAAAGACTAAATGATAGTTGAGTATGTGGACTTGTTGAAAAGCTCTTATATTGACTCTTTCCGATGTTATGATAAATTGCAATTGCTTCAGTGTCTAAGATTATAGTTTGTTAGTTTTCAATTAAGTTTCTGATTCATACTTTACACTGTGAATAGATTGTTACTTTAGCATAAGAAATCATATGACAATATATATATATTGTTGTTTTAAGAATGATCATGATACCTTCATGTCCGTATTTTATTTTATCGACACCTCTATCTCTAAACATGTGGACATATTTTTCGATATCGGCTTCCGCTTGAGGACAAGCGAGGTCGAAGCTTGGGGGAGTTCATACGTCCATTTTGCATCATGCATTTATATCGATATTTATTGCATTATGGGCTGTTATTACACATTATGTCACAATACTTATTCCTTTTCTCTCTTATTTTACAAGGTTTACATAAAGAGGGAGAATGTCGGCAGCTGGAATTCTGGGCTGGAAAAGGAGCAAATATTAGAAACCTATTCTGCACAACTCCAAAAGTCCTGAAACTCCACGAAAGTCAGTTTTGGAATATATTAAAAGTATTGGGTGAAGAAAGCACCAGAGGGGGCCACACCCTGTCCACGAGGGTGGAGGGTGCGCCCTACCCCCTTGGGCGCGCCCCCTGCCTCGTGGGCCACCTGGAAGCCCCCCAATGCCCATCTTCTGGTATAAGGTGTCTTTTTCCCCAGAAAAAAGCAGAAGGAAGCTTTCAGGACGAAGCGCCGCCGTCTCGAGGCGGAACCTGGCGAAACCAATCTAGGGCTCGGGCGGAGCTGTTCTGCCGGGGAAACATCCCTCCGGGAGGGGGAAATCGTCACCATCGTCATCACCATCGATCCTCTCATCGGGAGGGGGTCAATATCCATCAACATCTTCACCAGCACCATCTCCTCTCAAACCCTAGTTCATCTCTTGTATCCGATCTTTGTCTCAAAACCTCAGATTGGTACCTGTGGGTTGCTAGTAGTGTTGATTACTCCTTGTAGTTGATGCTAGTTGGTTTATTCGGTGGAAGATCGTATGTTTATTAATACCCCTCTGATTATGAACATGAATATGATTTTTCAGTAGTTATGTTTGTTCCTGAGGACATGGGAGAAGTCTTGTTATAAGTAGTCATGTGAATTTGGTATTCGTTCGATATTTTGATGAGATGTATGTTGTCTTTCCTCTAGTGGTGTTACGTGAACGTCGACTACATGACACTTCACCATTATTTGGGCCAAGGGGGAGGCATTGGAAAGTAATAAGTAGACGATGGGTTGCTAGAGTGACAGAAGCTTAAACCCTAGTTTATGCGTTGCTTCGTGAGGGGCTGATTTGGATCCACATGTTTCATGCTATGGTTAGGTTTACCTTAATTCTTCTTTCATAGTTGCAGATGCTTGCGAGAGGGTTAATCATAAGTGGGATGTTTGTCCAAGGAAGGGCAGTACCCAAGCACCGGTCCACCCACATATCAAATTATCAAAGTAACAAACGTGAATCATATGAGCATGATGAAAACTAGATTGACGATAATTCCCATGTGTCCTCGGGAGCGTTTTCCTTTATATAAGAGTTTGTCCAGGCTTGTCCTTTGCTACAAAAAGGATTGGGCCACCTTGCTGCACCTTGTTTACTTTCATTACTTGTTACCCGTTACAAGTTACCTTATCGCGTTGGTTGTGAGGATTTATTTGTATTGTGCAGGTTCGAGGGACTCGCGCGTAGCCTCCTACAGGATTGATACCTTGGTTCTCAAAAACTGAGGGAAATACTTATGCTACTTTGCTGCATCACCCTTTCCTCTTCAAGGGAAAACCAACGCAGTGCTCAAGAGGTAGCAAGAAGGATTTCTGGCGCCGTTGCCCGGGAGGTCTACACAAAAGTCAACATACCAAGTACCTATCACAATCCCTTATCTCCCGGATTACATTATTTTCCATTTGCCTCTCATTTTCCTCTCCCCCACTTCACCCTTGCTGCTTTATTCGCCCTCTCTTTTTCGTTCGCCTCTTTTTCACTTGCTTTTTGTTTGCTCGTGTGTTTGATTGCTTGCTTGTCACGATGGCTCAAGATAATACCAAATTGTGTGACTTTACCAATACCAACAATAATGATTTCCTTAGCACTCCGATTGCTCCTCTTACCAATACTGAATCTTGTGAAATCAATGCTGCTTTGTTGAATCTTGTTATGAAAGATCAATTCGCCGGCCTTCCTAGTGAAGATGCCGCTACTCATCTAAATAGCTTCGTTGATTTGTGAGATATGCAAAAGAAGAAAGATGTTGGTAATGATATTGTTAAATTGAAGCTATTTCCTTTTTCGCTTAGAGATCGTGCTAAAGCTTGGTTTTCGTCTTTGCCTAAAAATAGTATTGATTATTGGAACAAGTGCAAAGATGCTTTTATCTCTAAGTATTTTCCTCCTGCTAAGATCATCTCTCTTAGAAACAATATTATGAATTTTAAGCAACTTGATCATGAACATGTTGCACAAGCTTGGGAGAGGATGAAATTAATGATACGTAATTTCCCTACTCATGGTTTGAATTTGTGGATGATTATACAAAAATTTTATGCCGGATTGAATTTTGCTTCTAGAAATCTTTTAGATTCGGCCGCGGGAGGCACTTTTATGGAACTCACTTTAGGAGAAGCTACTAAATTCCTAGATAATATTATGGTTAATTATTCTCAATGGCACACTGAAAGAGCTACTAATAAAAAAGTGCATGCGATAGAAGAAATTAATGTTTTGAGTGGAAAGATGGATGAACTTATGAAATTATTTGCTAGTAAGAGTGTTTCTTCTGATCCTAATGATATGCCTTTGTCTACTTTGACTGAGAATAATAATGAATCTATGTATGTGAATTTTATTGGTAGGAATAATTTTGGTAACAACGCGTATAGAAGAAACTTTAATCCTAGGCCTTATCCTAGCAATTCCTCTAATAATTATGGTAATTCCTACAACAACTCTTATGGAAATTTTAATAAGATGCCCTCTGAATTTGAGACTAGTGTCAAAGAGTTTATGAATTCGCAAAAGAATTTCAGTGCTTTGCTTGAAGAGAAATTGCTTAAAGTTGATGAATTGGCTAGGAACGTTGATAGAATTTCTCTTGATGTTGATTCTTTAAAGCTTAGATCTATTCCTCCTAAGCATGATATCAATGAGTCTCTCAAAGCCATGAGAATTTCCATTGATGAGTGCGAAGAAAGAACCGCTAGGATGCGTGCTAAGAAAGATTGCTTTATGAAAGCGTGTTCTTCAAATTTCTATGAAAATAAAGATCAAGATCTAAAAGTTATGGATGTGTCCCCTATTAAATCTTTGTTTTGCAATATGAATCTTGATAATGATGGGACTGAATATGATCCACCTTTACCTAGAAGGCGTTCCAAGAATTCGGAGTTTTTAGATCTTGATGCTAAATTTGATAAAAGTGGGATTGAAGAAATCAAAACCCTAGATGTTGCTAAACCCACTATTTTGGATTTCAAGGAATTTAATTATGAAAATTGCTCTTTGATTGATTGTATTTCCTTGTTGCAATCCGTGCTAAATTCTCCTCATGCTTATAGTCAAAATAAAGCGTTTACTAAACATATCGTTGATGCCTTGATGCAATCTTATGAAGAAAAGCTTGAGTTGGAAGTTTCTATCCCTAGAAAACTTTATGATGAGTGGGAACCAACTATTAAAATTAAGATTAAGGATCATGAGTTCTATACTTTATGTGATTTAGGTGCTAGTGTTTCCACTATTCCCAAAACTTTGTGCGATTTGCTAGATTTCCACGAATTTGATGATTGCTCTCTAAACTTGCACCTTGCGGATTCCACTATTAAGAAACCTATGGGAAGAATTAATGATGTTCTTATTGTTGCAAATAGGAATTATGTGCCCGTAGATTTTATCGTTCTTGATATAGATTGCAATCATTCATGTCCTATTATTCTTGGTAGACCTTTCCTTAGAACGATTGGTGCAATTATTGATATGAAGGAAGGGAATATTAGATTCCAATTTCCATTAAAGAAAGGCATGGAACACTTCCCTAGGAAGAAAATAAAATTGCCATATGAATCTATCATGAGAGCCACTTATGGATTGCCTACCAAAGATGGCAATACCTAGATCTATCCTTGCTTTTATACCTAGCTAGGGGCGTTAAACGATAGCGCTTGTTGGGAGGCAACCCAATTTTATTTTTAGTTTTTTTGCTTTTGCTTCTGTTTAGGAATAAATATTTGATCTATCCTCTGGTTAGATGAGTTTTTATGTTTTAATTAGTGTTTGTGCCAAGTTAAACCTATAGGATCTTCTTGGATGATAGTTATTTGATCTTGCAGAAATTTCCAGAAACTTTCTGTTCACGAAAATAATTGTTACAAATCACCAGAACGTGATAAAATACTGATTCCAATTGCTACTGATCAATAAACAAATGTCCTAGGTCGTCCTATTTTGGCTAATTTTTTGGAGTTCCAGAAGTTTTCGTTAGTTACAGATTACTACAGACTGTTCTGTTTTTGACAGATTCTGTTTTCGTGTGTTGTTTGCTTATTTTGATGAATCTTTGGCTAGTAAAATAGTTTATAAACCATAGAGAAGTTGGAATACAGTAGGTTTAACACCAATATAAATAAAGAATGAGTTCATTACAGTGCCTTGAAGTGGTCTTTTGTTCACTTTCGCTAACGGAGCTCACGAGATTTCTGTTGAGTTTTGTGTTGTGAAGTTTTCAAGTTTTGGGTGAAAGATTTTGATGGATTATGGAACAAGGAGTGGCAAGAGCCTAAGATTGGGGATGCCCATGGCACCCCTAAGATAATCTAAGGACACCAAAAAGCCGAAGCTTGGGGATGCCCCGGAAGGCATCCCTCTTTCGTCTACTTCCATCGGTAACTTTACTTGGAGCTATATTTTTATTCACCAGATGATATGTGCTTTCCTTGGAGCGTCTTGTATGATTTGAGTCTTTGATTTTTAGTTTACCACAATCATCCTTGCCGTACACACCTTTTGAGAGAGCCATACATGATTTGGAATTTGTTAGAATACTCTATGTGCTTCACTTATATCCGTTGAGTTATATAGTTTTGCTCTAGTACTTCACTTATATCTTTTAGAGCACGGTGGTGGATTTGTTTTATAGAAACTATTGATATCTCATGCTTCACTTTGATTATTTTGAGAGTCTTAAATAGCATGGTAATTTTCTTAAATAATCCTAATATGCTTGGTATTCAAGATTAGTAAAAACTTTCTTATGAGTGTGTTGAATACTAAGAGAAGTTTGATGCTTGATGATTGTTTTGAGATATGGAGGTAATAATATCAAAGTCATGCTAGTTGAGTAGTTGTGAATTTGATAAATGCTTGTGTTGAAGTTTGCAAGTCCCGTAGCATGCACGTATGGTAAACGTTATGTAACAAATTTGAAGCATGAGGTGTTCTTTGATTGTCCTCCTTATGAGTGGCGGTCGGGGACGAGCGATGGTCTTTTCCTACCAATCTATCCCCTAGGAGCATGCGCGTAGTGCTTGGTTTTTGATGACTTGTAGATTTTTGCAATAAGTATGTGAGTTCTTTATGACTAATGTTGAGTCCATGGATTGTACGCACTCTCACCCTTGCATCATTGCTAGCCTCTTCAGTGTCGTGCATTTCCCTTTCTCACATTGAGAGTTGTTGCAAACTTCGCCGGTGCATCCAAACCCCGTGATATGATACGCTCTTTCACATATAAACCTCCTTATATCTTCCACAAAACAGCCACCATACCTACCTATTATAGCATTTCCATAGCCATTCCGAGATATATTGCCATGCAACTTTCCACCATTCCATTTATCATGGCACATTCATCATTGTCATATTGCTTAGCATGATCACATAGTTGACACAGTATTTGTGGCAAAGCCACCGATAATTCTTTCATACATGTCACTCTTGATTCATTGCATATCCCGGTACACCGCCGGAGGCATTCATATAGAGTCATACTTTGTTCTAGTATCGAGTTGTAATCATTGAGTTGTAAATAAATAGAAGTGTGATGATCATCATTTAATAGAGCATTGTCCCAAAAAAAGAGAAAGGCCAAAAAAAGGAAGGCCCAAAAAAAGAAATAAAAAGGGGCAATGCTACTATCCTTTTTTCCACACTTGTGCTTCAAAGTAGCACCATAATCTTCATGATAGAGAGTCTCTTGTTTTGTCACTTTCATATACTAGTGGGAATTTTTCATTATAGAACTTGGCTTGTATATTCCAACAATGGGCCTCCTCAAGTGCCCTAGGTCTTCGTGAGCAAGCAAGTTGGATGCACACCCACTTAGTTTCTTTTGTTGAGCTTTCATACATTTATAGCTCTAGTGCATCCGTTGCATGGCAATCCCTACTCCTTGCATTAACATCAATCGATGGGCATCTCCATAGCTCATTGATTAGCCTCGTTGATGTGAGACTTTCTCCTTTTTTGTCTTCTCCACATAACCCCCATCATCATATTTTATTCCACCCATAGTGCTATATCCATGGCTCACGCTCATGTATTGCGTGAAGGTTTATAAAGTTTGAGATTACTAAAGTATGAAACAATTTCTTGGCTTGTCATCGGGGTTGTGCATGATGAGAGCATTCTTGTGTGACAAAAATGGAGCATGACTAAACTATACGATTTTGTAGGGATGAACTTTCTTTGGCCATGTTATTTTGAGAAGACATAATTGCTTAGTTAGTATGCTTGAAGTATTATTATTTTTATGTCAATATGAACTTTTATCTTGAATCTTTTGGATCTGAATATTCATACCATAATTAAGAAGAATTACATTGAAATTATGCCAAGTAGCACTCCGCATCAAAAATTCTGTTTTTATCATTTACCTACTCGAGGACGAGCAGGAATTAAGCTTGGGGATGCTTGATACGTCTCCAACGTATCTATAATTTTTGATTGCTCCATGCTATATTTCTACTATTTTGGACAATATTGGGCTTTATTATCCACTTTTATATTATTTTTGGGACTAACCTATTAATCGGACGCCCAGCCCAGAATTGCTGTTTTTTTGCCTATTTCAGAGTTTCGCAGAAAAAGAATATCAAACGGAGTCCAAACGGAATGAAACCTTTGGGAGCGTGATTTTTGGAACGAACATGATCCAGGAGACTTGGACCCTACATAAGAGAAGCTTCCAGGAGGCCACGAGGTAGGGGGCACGCCCACCCCCAGGGCGCGCCCTCCACCCTCGTGGGACCCACGTTGCTCCACTGACGTACTTCTTCCTCCTATATATACCTACGTACCCCCAAACGATCAGATATGGAGCCAAAAACCTAATTCCACCGCCGCAACCTTCTGTACCCACGAGATCCCATCTTGGGGCCTGTTCCGGAGCTCCGC
Organism: Triticum aestivum; assembly: GCF_018294505.1. NCBI lineage: Eukaryota > Viridiplantae > Streptophyta > Magnoliopsida > Poales > Poaceae > Triticum > Triticum aestivum. The sequence goes on along the minus strand of NC_057802.1, from coordinate 513,092,670 downwards.
CGGAGGGGGCATCCATCACGGAGGGCTTCTACATCAACACCATAGCCTCTCCAATGAAGTGTGAGTAGTTTACCTCAGACCTTCGGGTCCATAGTTAGTAGCTAGATGGCTTCTTCTCTCTTTTTGGATCTCAATACAATGTTCTCCCCCTCTCTCGTGGAGATCTATTCGATGTAAGCATCGTTTTGCGGTGTGTTTGTTGAGACCGATGAATTGTGGGTTTATGATCAAGATTATCTATGAACAATATTTGAATCTTCTCTGAATTCTTTTATGTATGATTGGTTATATTTGAATGTCGCTGGTTGGACCCCTTTAGCAAGCAGGTCTTGCTCAGCTTTGTCCCACAACGGCCGGGCTTTGAGGTAGCCACCTGACCCCGTGTGATGGTGATACTACTTCTTTGCAACATTTTTCTTGTTTGTCTCTGACATTTTCTTACCCTTATCCGATGTCTTGCAGGCCACAAATGCGGGCCAGTGATTTCTTATCTTCTCATATCGGCCGGTGAATTCTGGAGTCTTCCCTTTGTCGACAAACGTTGTGTTCAACTCTTTCTTCCACCTCTTGAATAGATCTGCCATCTTCTTAAGAGCACACGCCTTGACCTTTGGCTCTATAACTGGCTTATTCAGATCCTCCTCTGGCGGTAGGGTGAAATTTGCTTTCAGCGAGGTCCAAAGATCATCTTTCTGTCTATCGTTGACATAAGAAACTTCAGGGTCGTCCTTAGCCGGCTTATTCCATTGATGGATGTTGATCGGGATGATGTCCTTAACAATAGCTCCGCACTGAGCAACAAATGCGTCCTTGGTCCGCTTGGGTTCAATCGGTTGGCCATCGTTCGCGATTTCTGTGATCGTGAACCTTTCATCCTGGCGCAACCTTTTCTTCGGGCCTCGTCTCGTTACGGATGTTTGGCTCGATCCAGAGGGCTATAGAAGAAGAAAGAAGCATTAATATATGTACATACCAAAACAATTAATGCATCAATTAGTCAACACAGGCTTAATTAATATACATACCTCGCCAGACTTTGCAACAGCTCCCTCCTCCGTTCGGTCATCGGAGCCGTCATCGTGGTCTCCTTCTTCCTCCGCCATTCGGTCACTGGAGCCGTCATGATCATGCCCTTCCTCCTCCATTGTTCGATCACCGGAGTCGTCATCCTCTCCTTCCCGACCATCGGTGTCGTTGAGAAACGACAAGACATCATGTCTGTCACGGATTATATCCCCCAACAACTCTTCTTGTTCTAAGTCTCTTTGATCCATAGCTTCTGCAAATATTACAACATGGCAATATACAAACATGAGAGATGGATATATTAGTGGCAAACATAGACCTAGCTAGCTAATCAGAACAAGGAATCATATGCATATATGAGCAATGCATTAGTTGCGGACCGCCTCTCTCATGCATGTCTGACGTCCCCCCTCATGTCGAAGTTATCGGCCCGGGGTTATACTTTCAGGAGGACACTTTGCAAAAAATATTCTATGAGGGTGTAGGAGATCGACAACGCTCTTTCTTCTCTAGGGTTTGTGGCCTTGAGAGTTTATCGGGTAGGGGCGGGAGAGGGGGTAGGAGATCGATAACGCTCTTTCTTCTAGGGTTTGGGTGGCCTCGAGTTTATCGTGTAGGGACGGGAGGGGGTAGGAGATCGACAACGCTCTTTCTTCTAGGGTTTGGGTGGCCTCGAGAGTTTATCGGGTAGGGATGGGTGGGGGTGGAGATCGACAACGCTCTTTCTTCTAGGGTTTGGGTGGCCTCGAGAGTTTATCGGGTAGGGGCGGGAGGGGGTAGGAGATCGACAACGCTCTTTCTTCTAGGGTTTGGGCCCTCGAGAGTTTATCGGGTAGGGGCGGGAGGGGGCAGGAGATCGATAAAGCTCTCAGGGAGCCGATGCCAACGTGATGATAGGGGGGGTGCTCCCGTGGCCTTGTTGGCATCTCTAGAGCCGCTCTAAAATGCTAACGGGGGGTGCTCCCGTGGTCTAAAATCGGTCTATGCACGATAGAAAATTTGAAAAAATACATACAAAACATCTGAAAATTTCTGAAAAAATACATCTATGATCCCTCATACATACATACATGCAAAAAATGCATCTAAAAAAATACATATATGATCCCTCACACATGCATACATACATCTAATTCTTTTATGAACATCTAAAAACAGCATATAAGAACATCTAAAAACATCTAAAAATAGCATATATATATATATATAACAAAAAATAAAGGAAGCTAGGGGCGGAGGGGCACGGCGGCGGTGGTGCCGCCGGCGGGGCACGGCAGAGGTGCAGGGGCGCGGGGCAGGGCAGGGCGTGGGAGTAGGGCAGGTGCTCACAGGGGGCGGCGGGGCACGGCGGGCGACATCGGGGCGGGCAGGGGCGTGGGGAGCAGCGCCGGCGTCGGGGCAGAGGGCGTCGAGGGCGTCGGCGACGACGTTGAGCAGTCTGACGGCGGCAGCGGCGATGGCAAGGTGGACCAGCCTGACGGCGTTGGGGCAGGGCTCGGTGGTGACGGCGACGAGGAGCAGGGGGCGTCGGGCGGAGAAGAAAGTGATGTATTTTGGAGAAACTGCTAAGTGCTGGTTATATACCCAGAGCATTGGTCCCGGTTGGTGGCACCAACCGGGACCAATGCCACCCTTTAGTCCCAGTTTGTGCCACCAACCGGGACCAATGGTCTCTTTTCGTCAGCCCAAAGGGCGGGAAGCAGAGACCTTTGGTCCCGGTTGGTGGCACGAACCGGGACCAAAGGTAGGCATTGGTCCCGGTTGGTGCCATGAACCGGGACCAAAGGGGTGCATTGGTCCCGGTTCGTGGCACCAACTGGGACCAATGGCCTTGTGCTCTAACTGGCGTGGTGCGGTGGGATGTTTAGTCCCAGCTCGCTAGCTGAGAGGCCTCGTATGTTGTTTATAAGCTCTGCTGCGCCATTGATACGTCTCCAACGTATCTATAATTTTTGATTGCTCCATGCTATATTATCTACTGTTTTGGACAATATTGGGCTTTATTATCCACTTTTATATTATTTTTGGGACTAACCTACTAACCGGAGGCCCAGCCCAGAATTGTTGTTTTTTTGCCTATTTTAGAGTTTCGCAGAAAAAGAATATCAAACGGAATGAAACCTTCGGGAGTGTGATTTTTGGAACGAACATGATCCAGGAGACTTGGACCCTACGTAAGAGAAGCTTCCAGGAGGCCACGAGGTAGGGGGCGTGCCCTCCACCCTCGTGGGCCCCATGTTGCTCCACCGACGTACTTCTTCCTCCTATATATACCTACGTACCCCCAAACGATCAGATACGGAGCCAAAAACCTAATTCCACCGCCGCAACCTTCTGTACCCATGAGATCCCATCTTGGGCCTGTTCCGGAGCTCCGCCGGAGGGGCATCCATCACGGAGGGCTTGTACATCAACACCATAGCCTCTCCGATGAAGTGTGAGTAGTTTACCTCAGACCTTCGGGTCCATAGTTAGTAGCTAGATGGCTTCTTCTCTCTTTTTGGATCTCAATACAATGTTCTCCCCCTCTCTCGTGGAGATCTATTCGATGTAATCTTCTTTTTGCGGTGTGTTTGTTGAGACCGATGAATTGTGTGTTTATGATCAAGATTATCTATGAACAATATTTGAATCTTCTCTGAATTCTTTTATGTATGATTGGTTATCTTTGCAAGTCTCTTCGAATTATCAGTTTGGTTTGTGTTGAGGATATAACCCTTAGAGTCACCCGCCAGGAGGGGCCGGGTTACTCAAAATGGTCATCACGCGAAGCCCAGTACCAAGCTTGAAGACGGCGGGTCAATGATGGGCCTAAGACCCGGAGATGGCTTAAGGCCCGTAGTGATAAACCGCCATATGGCAAGACTTGTAGTGTAAGGCAAGAATAGTTGAGAGTCCGAGCCGGACACTCTTATGAGCCGGCCGGGACTCTGAGAGCCGCTGGGCGTCAACCTCTCTATATAAAGGGACGACCCGGCGGCGGTTTAGGGACAAGTAAGATCTCATCGAGAGCCAGGCATAGTAATCAAGCTCCCTGGTCATCGAAACCATAATCAATACCACCTCAACTGGACGTAGGCTTTTACCTTCACCGTAATGGGCCGAACCAGTATAACCCTCGTGTTCCTTGTCCCGTTTAACCCCTTTAAGCTTCCTAGCTGCGATGGCTCCACGACTAAGTCCTAGCTCGAGGACATCTGCCGTGACAATTCCACGACAGTTGGCGCCCACCGTGGGGTCAGCGCATGGTGGATTTGAGTTCTTGAAGGGCAGCTTCGAAGGGCTCAAGGGATACGCTGTGGGCCGGATGACCAAGAGTCGTCGCGGCAAGCTCTACATCGACGATGCAACCTGGGGCCCCGACACCGGCTCAATCGAGTACGGGTACCGGGTCCCCTTTGGCGGAATCCACGTCTTCATTCGCAAAATTGGTGAGCCGGGCCCTGAGCCGGAGTTCTGCACCGACCTCATCGAGACGGCTTAGCGTGCACGGCCCGCTCGGGCTCTACCTGCCTTGAAGCATGCTTTCGTGGGGTGTGTCCATGGAGGACTCTCCGAAGGATCTGGATCTGGTGATGAGGCGACCGCCGGCTCTGACGGCGAGTCGGCTACGGATGAGTCAAACTCGTTATATCAACTCCAGGATGGCAGGCTCAGGGGCTGTTCTGACGGCGACAGTATTCCGGACCCTTTTTAGTCGCCGAGCTGGGTTGGAATCTTCATGGCCGGTGCACAGCCTGTTCAAAACCCTGCCGCCGGGTCAGGAAACCCGGTGCCCTCGCCGGCTCAGGTGCTAATGGATCTCATGGACAAGATGACGGCCCTGTTGACCGCTATGGTTGACCCTGCGGATCAAGCTCAGCATGACGCGGAGGTGGCACAGTTAAAGTTAGATCTAGTAAAAGCCAAGGAGGATCTGGCGGCGGAGGGGATCAGGATGGCTGCGGAGAGGGCGGCTCTCGACGCCCAGACTCAGCTGATTCAGGCACACACTACTAGAAAAAGGCTTACTAGTGGCGCACCAGTTTTGCCTACTAATGGCGCACTATTGGTGCGCCACTAGCACCACGCCACTAGAATATTTTAGTAATGGCGCACCACAGGTGCACCTTTAGTATCTGGTATACTAATGGCGCACCACGGGTGTGCCATTAGTATCCCAAAGGTGCGCCATTAGTAACTGGTATACTAATGGCGCACCAGATGGAAGTGCGCCATTAGTAACATTTTTAAAAAAATCGTTTTTTCTTAATCTCAGGTCACTATTTCACATATGAGATATCCAACACATATATATACAACAAGCATCCATATAACAATCATATCCAACACACAAGTTTCATCATATATACATACATAGCCAACACATAGTTCCATCGTTACATATTACAAAAGTTTCACATTGTTCATCCAACACCGTTATCCATCCAACACCATATTACAAAAGTTTCACATAGTTCAGTTCTCATTGTTCTTCTCCTTCTCCTTCCTCAGCCTGATGCGCCAAGAGCGGCGAGGCGGTGGAGGCAGCTGTGGGATGTAGTCTTCTACCACAATTGGCGTGGTCATGTCGCCCAGCTGTGGGATCGCCGGCGCCACCACCGGTGCGTGGTCATTGTCAGGCACCACCACCATCGCGAGGCCACCTTCAGGCAGGACGGGCACGACCATCGCTAGGTCATCCTCAGCCACCACCATCTCTTGCCCATGGTCAGCCACCACCATCTCTTGCCCATGGTCAGCCACCACCATCTCTTGCCCATGGTCAGCCACCACCATCTCTTGCCCATGGTCAGCCACCACCATCTCTTGCCCTTGGTCAGCCACCACCAGCGCTAGGTCATCCTCAGCCTGATGCCCATCGTCATCCTGCAGCTCCTCATGCCCACTCTGCTCCTCTTCTCCCCCACTCCAGTCCGGATCATCCTTCTTGCTGTCTTTGCTGCTGCCAGAATCGCTGCTGCTTTCGCTAAAGCCAGAATCGCTGCTGCTTTGGTTGTAGCCAGTGTCGTTGCTGCTGCTCCCATTGCCTGTCCAAATGCAACAATGGCCGTTAACAATCGATGTGAGATAAAGCCAAATGTAGAGGAATAAGAAGAGGTAGAACGCACTGGCATGTTCGTCGTCAGCGTAGCGCATGCGACACATAGTCGTGTTGAAAACCTTCACGATGAGCATTGTGGTGTCATCGTCGTACCTGAAGAGAAGAAAGTACCCGGTCCGCAGGTCGTAGGCACTGTAGAACTTGTCCCAGCCACGGCACAGGTACATGTGGCCCTCCTCGATCACCAACTCCACGTCCCACAGCCTGCGAACCCCGCCGCCGGCCTGTCGGAGCTTCACATTATGTGGCGGATCTTCACCCAGCATGTTCATAAAAGTGTCAGGCAGCCTCTGCAATTTGGGACAAGGAGTGATGTAGCAAACAACAGAGTTATCATAATGAGATGGGTGAAGGGGAGATCTCTCGTTTTATATACCTGCCTCGTGGCTGATACTGAAGTCCCAAGTATGAAACTGAAGAACTCGAAAGCATCCAACTCGTACTCCGGTGAGGCAGAGCGGCGGTGGCTGCTTCCCCCCATCTCTGATAAGCAGCAGAAGAGACCAATTCAAGTTAGCAATAGATTCAAGTGAATGTATCTTTTATTGCAAAGCCACAACTTAGCAATAGATTCAAAGTTAACGATTGGCACCTAGAAAAGCATTTCAACATCTTCACAGATTTTACTAGCTACAATACATTCAAAAAATAAATGATATACAGTTTGTATCTCTTTGCAATGAACACACTCTAGGGGTTTTGCCATCCCCCTTTTCCTTAGATTGTCACAAGTCATGATTTTGTTCTGGGAGAACATCCAAATGAAACCTTATACCCTAGGGGGCAATTTAATACTCCATACTACAGGAAGATACAAAGGTTGCATCCATTGAGCTCCAGCTGCAGCTGAGGTATCCATGAGCCATCATGCCAGCCAGCCAGGAAATAAACTTTACTTTCCAAAGGAAAAAAATACAATGCATATATAGATAGATGAGCATGTTCAGTTTACAAGAATGAATATAAACAAGCAAAGAATGCATGCATGCATATCAAGAGTTGGCATCTACAGGTTCTCCAAAATGAGTAGAAAGGGAGCATGCTGACATCTATACAAGCCAATAATGATTTACTACTCAATGGAACAGGGTAAGATAAACACCAGTCAATAAATTTACTAGATCAAAAGGAGTAAACTCAACAATGCAGCACTATCTCTGAACCTAACCTTTGTTTAGTATGGGTATGACAAATCAATGAGTTGGTCATCACAATGTTTGTACTGCTGTAAATTCAGAGATAGTCCACAGGTTTTCATTCTTCTTCTTCTTACTGTCAAAATTTTCATTCTTCTTCTTACTGTCAAAATTCAGAGTAAATTCTAGCCTTATTTGTACTGCTTGTGCTTGTAGTAGTAAGATTCAGGAGTAGGAGATCACAAAAGTACAGTGCACAGGTTACTCCAAGTTTCTGAATTTTCAGTAAATTTTCTGTAAGAAAAGAACTAAAAGAAAAGAAATCCTAGGGTTAAAAAATCTGGAGCAAGTCCTAGCAGAACCACAAAATGTTCATCTACTCCTAGGATGTCCTGTTCATAATTCTAGTTCATGTCCTAGGATGTGCTATTCATAATTGTTAATCCAAACAGCAGATACACAAGCACTGGATTTTACAAATGTCCAAACAGTGTCATATCTGAAATGTATGATTTTCAGTAGCAGAGATTCAGAGTCATTAGTTTTGAGTGTACATCGTGAAAAACCTAGAGGACGCCGGTGGGGAGAGAAACCTAGGGGCGAAGGAGGGGAGGAGAGAGGAGGAATCACCTAGAGGACGCCGGCGTCGAGGAGGCTGTGGGCGGCGATCCGGAGGAAGGGGCCCGTGATGTCGTCGGTGTCCTTGGCCGCCTTCTTGACCTTCCGAGCAGAAGAAGGCACGGGTGGTGAGAGGAGGAGGAGGAGAAGCTAGGGGGATGGGGGAAGGGAGGGGGGACGTACATGCTGGGGCGGGGCGGCGAAGGAGAGGCGGGCGCGGGGGCGGCGGCGCGAGGGAGCTGCAGTGGTGGGGGCGGCGGGGGTGGAGTCCGGCGGCGGTCGGGGCGGCGGCGTCGGGGCGGCGCAAGACCACAGCGGCGGACGACGTGCAGGCGCGGCGGACGGAGGGGGCGGAGCAAGGGGCGGCGGCGTACGGTTGGGGTCGAGGAGTGGGGGATCTGGCGAGCGAGGGAGGGAGGGAGGCGACAGTGCGAGGGGAACAAGCGATTCTAATGGCGCACCTCCCCCTGGTGCGCCATAAGTACGTCGATTCTAATGGCGCACCTCCCCCTGGTGCGCCATTAGAATTTTGTTTTACTTACTAGCCCGACTGGTCAGGTTATATTCCACCTAACCCTATCTCCATCAGAACACGCCCACTAGCCCGACTGGTCAGCACGCAGCACACACACTAGGAGGTCCTGGGTTTGATTCCCAGGCTCCCCAATTTTTGTTTTTATGCATTTAAAATGCTGTTTGATATTTATTTGTGTTTAAATATGTTCAAACTTGTTTAAATCATAACAGTAATATTTTTTTAAAATATCATCAAATTTGTTATTTGAAAATATAATCAAATTTGTTTTTTTTTTGCAAATTTAGTTGCATTCATTTGTGACGGTGGAGCGGGCCGGGGAGGGTGCGGGGGAGAGGGTGCGGGGGGTCATCGGCGACGGCCGGTGGAGCGGGGGAGGGTGCGGTGGGTCGTCGGCGACGGTGGAGTGGGAGAGGGTGCGGGCCGGGGGTCGGCGGCGGCGGCCGGTGGAGCGGGGGAGGGAAATATTCTTTCTCTCGAAACCACCTGCCCCGCGAGATATCCGAAACCGAGATAGTCGTGCACCGTCGTGAGCAGTGCGGCTCTCATAGGGAAATATTCTTTCTCTGCGGCGTCCCACGTATCAACCAAACTGCCCCAGGTGCGCCATTAGTAGTTTTGCAAAAAAGCAAAAAATAAAAAAAATATTGTAGTGGCGCACTATGTTCCTGGTGCGCCATTACTAGTTACAACTAGTAATGGCGCACTATGTCCTGGTGCGCCATTAGTATGTCTGGCAAAAAAAATTTGTTACTAATGGCGCACCGTGTGTCTGGTGCGCCATTAGTGTATTTCACACTAATGGCGCACCAGCACACGGTGCGCCACTGCTACATAGCAATGGCGCACCACATATCTGGTGCGCCATTAGTGGCCATTCCATCTATAGCCCTTTTCCTAGTAGTGACAATCTTTCCGCCTCACGATGGATCAAAACGCGTCCAATGAGGTCATGAGAAGGAGGCACCACAAGACCCAATCTCGACTCCCTCCGGTTTACGATCCTCAGAACCTCTTCAACACGCCTGGTGCAGGGCCTAGTAACCCGCCAGAGATCATAGCACCCGGGACTGGAACACCAATTCAACCCCAAGTGATGGGGCCTCCCCGGGTAAACCCTGCCCCGCCTCAGTACGTGCCAATACCACCGGGTCATTATGCCAACCCGCTGGAAAACATGGTCGCCGCGGCGGCACGGCTGGCGGCTCTCCCAATTAATGGCGATTCTCCAATGGCGGTTCAAACCTGCCGGGTCAGGGAGCTCCTTCAGACGGCTCTGGTGCAGCAAGAGGCGTACTCTTACAGCCGGGACCGGATCCATTCAACCCCTCGTCCAGGCCGGAGCCCGAGTTATAGCAGACACATGGTTTCAGCGACCGGCTCAAGTAATGTCCGACGCCATGACTTGCCACCTGGCCATGGCCCGACTCATAACGGAGCCTTTCACGCGACAGACCAAGACAGAGCACGGCAAGAGGCGGAGCAGGTGCCTTAGTTGACGGCTTACCAGACACCCCCAGCTTATCCGACGGCTTCCGTCGACGTGGGTATCCCAACGAGAACTGGAGGTGTCCTTTGTTTAGTGCCGGCTCTCTGCAATGAACGTCTACCCAAGGACTTCAAAGGGCCTAGGAAGGTGCCTAATTACACGGCTGACTTACAACCCGGAGCTTGGATCGAGAGTTATGAGATGGCCATGGAATTGCTGGAGGTCAGCGAAGCGGCGATGGCCAAGTACTTCACCATGATGTTAGATGGGACTGCCCGCACTTGGTTGAAAGGGCTGCCACCGAATTTCATCGGGTCTTGGGCTGAGCTGAAAGTCCGGTTCATCCAAAACTTCAAAGATACCTGTAGGCAGTCTATGTCAATTGTGGATTTGACTAACTGTAAACAACAGGAGGGTGAGTCTACAACACATTGGGTTCGCCGGGTCAAAGAGATAATACATTCATCTGATAAGATGGATGCCGGCTCTGTAGTCTTAATGTTGGAACAGAATTGTCGTTTCTTGCCCCTGAAGATGAAACTCGGGCGGCTCAAGTGTGATTGTAATGATATGGGTACGCTGATGGCGGCTCTCGTCAAGTATGCCGACTCTGATAGTACCAAGGACCCCGCGTCGGATGATGAAAGGACAGGGAAGGGAAAGAAGAACGGCAATGGCAAGGGTCCTCAGCATAACTCGGTGAACCAAGGAGGTGGCAAGCGTAAGGCCGACGGCAGCCTAGAGTTCATGGCCAACGCCAGCTCACAGGGTAGTAACCAGCGACGCAAGGGGAGGCCAGCTCCCCGAGCCGGCGGGTCAGGCCCGACGCTGGAGCAGCTGTTGAATGAGCCTTGTCCAAGGCATGGCTCTAGGGAGAAACCAGCTACTCATCTATGGAAGGATTGCGCAATCATGAAGGCCTTTAAGAATTCCAATGCCTTTAATGGCAACAATGGCCCGGGCGGCGGCTGAGGCGCTGGCGGTTTTCATGGCCCGGGCGGCGGCTCAAATCATAATCCTCAGAACGGTCAAGGGGGCTTTAATCAGCAGTCTGGCCAGGGTCATCAACAGCAGCAGGGGGTTATCAGACCAATCCAAAGCAGCTTAACGGTGGACAGTATCACGTATTTACCACCAGTCTGTGTAAGCGAGATCAGAAGCTTCATAAGAGGGCTGTGAATGCTGTTGAGCCGGCGGTTCCACGCTATTTAAGATGGTCTGAGCAGCCTGTTGTGTGGAGTAGGGAGGATCACCCTCCCCTGGTTGATAATCCGGGTCACTTGGCCCTGGTGGTGGCTCCTCAGGTGGGAGGATATAAGTTCACTAAGGTGCTCATGGATGGAGGCAGCAGCATCAACATCCTCTATTATGAGACTTTCCGTCGTATGGGGTTGATTGATAAGAACCTCAGCCAGTCCAATACTGTTTTCCATGGCGTGGTGCCTGGTAAGTCGGCTTATCCAGTTGGTAAGATCGAATTGGAAGTGGCCCTTGGATACGAGTACAACTACAGGGTGGAAAAATTGACCTTTGAGGTGGTCAAGATAAGAAGTCCGTATCATGCCATATTTGGGCGGCCGGCTTACGCCAAGTTCATGGCACGGCCGTGTTACGTGTATTTACAGCTCAAGATGCCGGGTCACAATGGGACCATTACGGTTTCATGGCAGCCGGAAGGTGGCCTTGGAGTGTGAGGAAGGCGACGCGGCTTATGCAGAATCTGTTTGTGCAACAGAGGAGTTGAAGTTTTACAAGGACAATGTTGACCCAACAGATATGACCTCTCTGAAAAAGCCGACTACGGAGCAGGAGCCGGCAATGAAATTTAAGTCGGCTGATGAGACTAAACTTGTTGATTTCGTTCCAGGTGATTCATCTCAGCAGTTTAGCATCAGTGCCAATCTGGATCCAAAATAGGAAAGCGCGCTCATCGAGTTCATCCGTGAGAATAGGGACATTTTTGCATGGAAACCTTCTGACATGCCAGGTGTACCTAGAGAACTCGCTGAGCACACACTCAATGTTGATCCGAAATTCAAGCCGGTCAGGCAATTCCTTCGGCGGTTTAATGAGGAAAGGCGGAAATCCATTGGAGAAGAGGTGGCCCGGCTCTTGGCGGCCGGTTTTATTGTTGAAGTCTTTCACCCAGAGTGGTTAGCTAACCCAGTGCTCGTGCTCAAGAAGAATGGCACCTGGCGGATGTGTGTGGACTACACGGCCTTAAACAAGGCATGTCCGGCTGATCCTTTTGCCCTCCCCCGTATTGATCAAATCATTGATGCTACGGCGGGTTGTGAGCACTTAAGTTTCTTGGATGCTTATTCTGGATACCATCAGATTAAAATGGCAGTTAAAGACCAGGAGAAAACAGCGTTCATCACTCCCTTTGGAGCCTTCTGTTATGTGTCTATGCCTTTTGGGCTCAAGAGTGCACAGGCGACTTATCAGCGTTGCGTACAGAACTGTCTTCATAACCAGATTGGGCGCAATGTTCATGCCTATGTGGATGATATTGTGGATAAGTCCAGAGAGAAGGAAACCTTGATAGATGATCTGAGAGAAACCTTTGACAATCTCCGGGTCTACAAGATGATGCTTAACCCGGCCAAGTGTGTTTTTGGTGTTCCTGCAGGCAAGCTCTTGGGTTTTCTGGTTTCTCATAGAGGCATTGAAGCTAACCCGGAGAAGATCAAGGCGATCACCTCTCTGGCTAAGCTGGCGTGTATAAATGACGTCCAGCGCTTGGCGGGTCGTATCGCTGCTTTAAGCCGGTTTATAAGCTGTTTGGGTGAAAAGGCCATGCCACTGTACCAGTTGATGAAGAAAACTGATGACTTTATTTGGAATGATGCTGCTAATGCTGCTTTTGAGGATTTGAAGAGACAGCTGGCTGAGCCCCCAGTCCTTGCTGCTCCGGTTGATAAGGAGCCCTTATTACTGTATGTAGCTGCTTACACACGAGCCGTCAGCGTGGCTGTGGTGGTGGAGCGCAAGGAAGAGGGTAAAGAGTATCCGGTTCGGCGGCCGGTTTACTACGTCAGCGAAGTGCTCATAGAGTCCAAACAGCGGTATCCACATTGGCAGAAGCTTGTTTATGGTGTATTCATGGCAAGCCGGAAGCTTAAGCACTATTTTCAGGGACACCCTATCACTGTGGTTAGTTCTGCCCCCCTTGGAGATATCATTCAAAGCAGAGAGGCCATAGGGAGAGTGGCTAAGTGGGCTATAGAACTTGGGCCTCATGGTCTAAAATACGTGCCACGCACTGCTGTTAAATCTCAAGCTTTGGTGGATTTCATCAACGATTGGACAGAGCTATAGGTGCCTGAAGAAAAGTCGGATAATACATATTGGACTATTCACTTTGACGGGTCTAGGCAATTGGAGGGCTCGGGGGCTGGAGTTGTATTGGCTTCCCCTAAAGGTGACAAGTTTCATTATGTGCTACGGTTGATGTTTCCTTGTACTAACAATGCGGCTGAGTACGAGGCCTTGCTCCATGGTCTTCAGATGGCTAAGGAGATGAACTTGAGCCGGGTAAGATGCTTCGGTGATTCAGACTTAGTGGCTCAACAAGTATCAGGCAAGTGGGACTCCAAGGACCCTCTCATGGCGGCTTATCGCCGTGAAGTCGATGCCATTGCTGGACACTTTCAAGGTTACCAAGTAGAGCACATCAATCGCAGGAAGAACGAGGCGGCTGATGCATTAAGCCGGCTGGGCTCTCAGCGAAAACCGGTGCCGCCTAATACTTTCTTGGACATCCTGCATCACCCTTCTGTTAAGGTACCTACAGAGGAAGACTTGGCTGTCCCTGACCCGGAGGCGCAGTTGGTGGCGGCTCTCCACATCACCCCAGACTGGACAGTACCATACTTGGCATACATGACCCGGGGAGATTTGCCTGAGGACGAAACTCTGGCCAGACAAATAACCCGGCGGTCTAAGTCAATGGTCGTCATCAATGGTGAGCTGCATCGCCGCAGTGTTACTGGAACGTTCCAGCGTTGTGTTTCCCCTGAGGAGGGTCAAGAAATCTTACGTGAGATTCATGAAGGGGATTGTGGCCATCATGCCGGCTCAAAATCCCTTTTGGCCAAGGCTTTTCGTCATGGTTTTTATTGGCTGACGGCTCATGCTGATGTGGAGGACTTGGTCAGTAAATGTGATGGTTGCCAGAGGTTCTCGCGACGGGCTCATGTGCCGGCTCAGGAGCTGAGGATGATACCAATCACTTGGCCATTTGCGGTCTGGGGGCTTGATATGGTTGGGCCTTTTAAAAATTCCAAGGATAAGAAGACTCACCTCTTGGTGGCAGTTGACAAATTCACAAAGTGGGTTGAGGCAGAGCCCGTTAGCAAGTGTGATGCAGCCACGGCAGTTCAGCTCATGAAAAGGGTGATATTTCGCTTTGGTTTTCCACACAGCATTATCACTGACAATGGAACCAATCTGTCTAAAGGCGCCATGGAGGAGTTTTGTCAACGAGAGCATATTCGACTTGATGTTTCATCAGTGGCTCACCCTCAATCCAATGGTCAAGCTGAGAGAGCTAATCAGGAGATTTTGAAGGGTATCAAGCCCCGGCTTTTGGTCCCTTTGCAACGGACGCCGGGTTGTTGGGTGGAGGAGCTACCCTCCGTGTTATGGAGCATCAATACTACTCCTAACAGGTCTACGGGTTACACGCCCTTCTTCATGGTTTATGGAGCGGAAGCAGTCCTCCCCAGTGACATCCGTCATGACTCGCCTCGAGTGGCGGCTTATGTTGAGGCGGATAATGAACAGGCGCGCCAAAATGCTCTTGACTTGTTGGACGAACAGCGTGACGTGGCAGCAGCTCGTTCAGCGATTTACCAACAAGACCTGCGCCGTTATCACAGTCGCCGGGTTAAGTCCCGGGTCTTTCAAGAAGGTGACCTGGTGCTCCGGCTCATCCAAGATCAAACAGATGCGCACAAGCTATCACCGCCTTGGGAAGGGCCCTTTGTGGTCAGCAAGAACTTGCACAACGGGTCATACTACCTTATTGACGTTCGGGAGCATAAAGATTCACGTAAGTCAGAGGAGGAGACCCGTCGGCCATGGAACATAGCTCAGCTTCGGCCTTATTACACTTGAGCCACCGGCTCTCATAATGTACATATTTCTATAGCCATGTATATATTATGTTAAATAATAAAGCAGGACCTCTGTCCTTTTCTCCTCCAAAGGTAAAAGTGTTGTTTCCATTACACCATCACATGGTCACTTGGAGGTGGATCCGGTTTATGATCGTATTCGAATCTAGCGGTACGCAATATAATCACTTGGGGGCTTCCTGTTCAAACATAGGTCATATTCGAACCAAAGAGAAAATAGCTGTCGATACCCACTTGATTGGCAAAGTGCCGAGCTCATTGGGGAGTTTTCTTTGATCATATTTGAATCATAGCTCAACCCCCTTTGGGAACCGACGTGGATCGTATTCGAATCAGCGTCGTTAAACAACTCTTAAGGTCATTTGGGGGCTTCGTGTTCAAACATGGGTCGTATTCGAACCAAAGAGAACATAGCTGTCGGTACCCTCTTGATTGGCATCGCCAAACCCACTGGGGGCTATATGATCGCATTCGAATCTTAGCTTAACCCCTTTGGGACGGGTCTCTGGTCGTATTCGAACCGGAAGCCCCTAAGTTTTGATTTTCTGATCTGCAACAAGTTCTTCTGCTTATATCAATAGTGTGCACCGCGGTTCTTACTCCGCCGACTTAACTTTGATTCACAGTGTTAGTCACACACAATAAGCATTATCAAAACTGGTAAACCGGAATTGAGGTACCAACCTTATTATCCGGGTTACATAAACTGGAGGTATACTTGAAGGCCTGTAAGTATGCTATTATGGTTACATCAAGGATATAATTGAGGACCAGTCTTTGGTGACTTGGATTCATATTCCGGGTCATATGTATAAGATTTATGATTCTCAGTGCGGTAAGCCGCCTAGAGACTTGCGACTTGTTTTCTATGCAGGATGGTTCAAGACAGCTATTCGAGCTTAAGGAAAATAAATGATCGGTTATGACCCGGAGGAATATGAGGAAGCAACTTCAATGGAGTTAAGCATTCAACACGTGCACGATGGCACGACAAAGTTAAAATGTTTGTCCTACTCTATTACAAGACTCCCCGAGTCCAAAAGGTGAGGCATTGTTTAACAAGCATAACCATGGGCCGCCTAAAGAGTCAAGATGCTTGCTGGGTCGAAGCTTCCGGCTCATCCCTCTCCGCTCCTCCGGCTGTTCCTATGACCTGGAAAGTTGACGATTTCCAGTCAATGCCGCTCAAAGCTTCAAATTGAGCCTCCTCGTCAATTAACCCGGCCGGGTCAACTTCCGGGGCGAAGGTATGCTTACGAGTCGGAGGGATCAAGCTGATTGCTTCGTAGCGTGGAGTGGGGATCCTCTGATTCTCCGAGTCATAACCCGGCTGATACTTGGTGAGGTCGGTGTCATTCCCAATTAAGGTAGCCACCGGGCGCACACTCTTCACACAATCAGCAAAATCTTTTTGGTCAAAGGGAGTGCCATCTTCCTTCAGACTGGGATATCCAAGCGCGATCTCTGCCGGGTCTAGCTCCGGGAGGAAAGCCTTGGCCCGGCTCAGAGCAGCAATGGCTCCGGCTCTTGCAGAGGCCCGTCGCAGCTCTTGGAAACGCTGAGGAAGAACGGCAAGCCGGCGAAGTACGTCCGCCAGGTGAGTCGGAACCTCATTGGACAGGGCCACAACGGCTAAGGCGCGCTGTGACCCGGTGTAGAGTTGTTCCACCAAAGTGTACATGGCCTTCAGCTTGGTCAACACATTTTGGTTGAGGTTGGCGCTTCTGGGACCTGTTTTACAACGTCAGGTAAGCCGCTAGCAATGATGGGAATTATGAGACATAGAGAATATAAACTTGTTGAAAGTCTGTAGAATGACTTACCGAAGATTGCGGCGACCATCTGTGACACATGGCGCTTTAAGCCAGAGAGTTCGGCGGTTCTCTCCGACAGAGCCGCCTCCGCCTGTTCGGCCCGGCTGACCAGAGCAGCCTTCTCTTCGGCCCAAGTCTTCCTTTCAGTTTCAAACTTCTTCTTCAGCTTCTCTTGTGCAGCAACACTTAATTCGAATTTGGCGTTGGCCTTCCGGGTCTCAGTTTCCTGAGTTTTCAGGCGGTTCTTCAGCTCAGCGAGTTCAGCTTCAAATTTTTTGCCAGCAACCTGTACAAATTCCGGGTTATAGTACGAGTGGTTGTTATGCAATCTTAAAGTCCCAAGCACTTTCCAAGCAAAGACACTTGGCACTTGGGGGCTAATGTATGCTGAAAGGTTCTATCTACAAATTGCCGGTTCATGAAAGTAAGCCGGAAGTTAAGTCTACAACATATTCTCTCATAAGCAGTAGACTTGGGGGCTAAGTATGGTAAAGATGACTATGCAGTAAGCAAGAGAGTGGTACCTCAGACTTCTGCTATATCTGCTTCACCATGTCAATCTCCAGGTCCCGGCTGCTGTGCACCTGATTGACATAGCCGGAGATGATATCTCCAATGCTCAAGTTAGCGTAGTTGGTGATGTCCAGCTTGGCCCTGCGGCGCTCTAGCAACTCTTCCTTGGCAGAGCACTTAGCCAGCGCAGTGGGTCTCCCCGGCTCGACAAACTCCGTCCGGGTGATTACCACGTCCGGGTCATCGGCCGGATGAGCCGGGCTGGAGACGTCCGGATTGGTAGAAGTCTCTATGGCTGGCTCGTCGGTTGGAGCGGTGGCTTCAGGAGCAGAGGCTGCTGGCGGCTCTTGAGCTGAAACCTCCAGCTCAGTTAAGACCGGCTCTTCGACCGACATATTCTTCTTCGCTCTCTTACTGAGCTTTGCTTGAGCACTGAAAGGACAAAAGGTTAGTACAAAAGCATGAGTAAGATAAGTACAATATAAGATGATCATCATTACCCGGGCACGGTCTTGAAAGCCGGCAGGGTAGATTGCATAGAATCACCAGAGGAAGGTGAAGTTTCCTGATAATTGGAATCAGACGAATTGAGCGGTTGACGAGTGACACCCGCTAAAGGATGACAAGGGTATAAGTTGGAGATAACCTCAGTCCGGCGCTTTCTTGATGCCTCGGATAAGCCGGAGGTCTGCATCCTTGCTGGCCCGGGTTTGCCTCCGGCTCTCATGAATCTGTTGCTTCAAAAGAAATTGAGGATCTTGATAAGCTAAAGGATGCGAAAAGCTTACTTTCCGGGTTACTCTTCGGACTTTCAGCCTTGGCAAGGGGTCCGAGTCGGAGGAAAGTATAGTTACCTCTTCAGTTACCGGGTTACTCGCTCTGGTGTCATCTTGTGGATAATCAAGTTAATAAGGTGGTCAAAAGACAGCTGAAAAGCGGAAACAAAAGAAGAGTCTAAGGAATTAAAGATTACCTCTGACTCGGAGCTATCATCCAGCTGAAGCAGCTCTGAGGCGGTGGGCTTGCTTCCCTTTTTTCGGGGAGCGGCTCTCCTAGCGGCTTTCTTAGCCTTTCTGGCTTTTTTAGCCGCCTCATGGTCATACTTGACCTTCCAGAACTTATCATCAGCCTGAAAAATACAATGAAGACTTCTTAAGGTTCAGATGAAAACTATCTAAGGAGAAAATAAGGTGTTCAGATCAGTGGCTTACCGCTGGGGCCGGGTTAGTCTTGCAGAAAGGGCTTAAGCCGGTCCTCCCGCAGTCTGACAAGCTCTCATTCAAGAGGGACTTGGTCATGTCGTCAACAACGTCTTCAGGTAGATCGTTGCGGCTGTGTCGCAGAGGGTCATCTTTCCGGCCCGTGTAATCACACATTAAGCCGGGGCGGCGGCTTAAGGGGATCACCCGCCAAGAGATCCAGACCCGGACCAGATCAATGCCGTTGAGGCCATTTCCCAGGAGAGCCTTAATTTTGTTGATGGTGGGGATCAGAGGTTGACGCTCGGCTTGAGTTAGCTTATCCGGCAAGGAGTGAGTTGGCTCCAGACGCAGGGCACGAAAGCCGGGCAGAGGGCTCTCGTCAGCCGGTGAAGTATCCTGGCAGTAGAACCATGTCTGGTTCCAGTCCTTTGGATGGCTGGGCGGCTCAGCATAAGGAAAGAGGCAGTCTCTACGGCGTTGAATGGAGATTCCACAAAGTTCCAGGCTCGGCCCGTTGGCGCACTCGTTCTGGCGGTTCAGATAAAAGAGCTCTCTAAAGAGCAGCAGGCTGGGCTCTTCTCCAAGATAGACTTCGCGGAATACTTGGAAGTTGCATATATTTGACACGGAATTGGGTCCTATGTCTTGCGGCCGCAGATCAAAGAAATTCAGCATGTCTCTAAAGAATTTTGAGCCGGGCGGTGCGAAGCCCCGGCTCATGTGATCAGCAAATATCACCACCTCACCATCCCTTGGTTGCGGTCTCTCCTCCGACGGGTCAGGGGCACGATAAGACATGATTTCCTTCTTGGGCAAGTAAGCCGTCTTTACGAAATCAGCTAGAGTGTCGTCGGTCACATTGGATCTCATCCAGTTGCACGTGATGGGTGCCTTGGGAGCTTTGGGAGGCATTGTGAAAGATGAAGCCTATGACAAAAGGAAAATGTCCGGTTCAATTATAAGCCGGCAGATGTCTACAGTTTAATACTCAATGGCGGCTTATGAGAGGGGCCTAATGACATATGGTTAAGTGCATCGGGTTATCTAAGCCGCTGCAGGTATTGTGAGTAATTCAAATTGTCTACAGCTTTATCATAAATGAGCCGGAAATTTTACAGCGCGTGGCTTCTTTTAAACCGGAAATGTGAGCCGCCATAGCTCAGCAGATGCAATTTTTGACTAAGTGTGGTGAAAACAAGTTTCACAGATCGCAGTAATTATTTTGGATCAAACGGTTGGCTAAAGAGAAAAAATTTGTAGACCTAGAACTGACGCAGAAGAAGTCCATGGATTCAGAATGGGACCTTATTTCAAACAAAGGGGATCTACTAGTGTCAAAATGGATGTGCAACAACTACCGCAGGAGCTCTGTGCTACTCTTGGATCGAAACATGACCATAGTGGCAGAACTACAGGGAACTCGCGAAGAACAGCGAAGAACAGCGAAGAACAGTGGAAACCTAATGCGGATCTATGGTGGAGAGGTGCAGGGACTTACAGGTGCGGAGTTACGGCAGGGGTTCATCGCGTTTCTCTGGTCACGTCAGGGTGATGCAGCGGCCTGAGTTGGTGAAGATGAGGAAACCCGCGGCGGCGGCGGCGGAGCTCGGGCGGCAGCACAGTGGCGAGAGGAGGAAGAAGATGGAGGCGACGAGTGACTAGAGGCTCATGGGCCGGGCTATTTATAAGGTGAAGCTCATAAGCGGGCGCGAGAAACGAGGAGGTCACGGCGTGATTATCTCGCCCCAGAGGCGCCTCGATTTTCGGGATGACCATTAAAGATAAGATCCGTTGGGATTTTATGGAATAAAGAAATGAACTTAATGGAAGATGACGTCATGGCGGGTTATCAGGAATCCAGAAGATGACGTCACGGCGGGTTAAAACCTTCGCACAAATGTAAGCCGGAAGATTTTCTCTCAAAGGGATTGAAGATTGACATGAACTGGTTCAAATCAATCTGGGGCCTAATGTTGAGGATATAACCCTTAGAGTCACCCGCCAGGAGGGGCCGGGTTACTCAAAATGGTCATCACGCGAAGCCCAGTACCGAGCTTGAAGACGGCGGGTCAATGATGGGCCTAAGACCCGGAGATGGCTCAAGGCCCGTAGTGATAAACCGCCATATGGCAAGACTTGTAGTGTAAGGCAAGAATAGTTGAGAGTCCGAGCCGGACACTCTTATGAGCCGGCCGGGACTCTGAGAGCCGCTGGGCATCAACCTCTCTATATAAAGGGACGACCCTGCGGCGGTTTAGAGACAAGTAAGATCTCATGGAGAGCCAGGCATAGTAATCAAGCTCCCTGGTCATCGAAACCATAATCAATACCACCTCAACTGGACGTAGGCTTTTACCTTCACCGTAAGGGGCCGAACCAATATAACCCTCGTGTTCCTTGTCCCGTTTAACCCCTTTAAGCTTCCTAGCTGCGATGGCTCCACGACTAAGTCCTAGCTCGAGGACATCTGTCGTGACAATTCCACGACAGTTTGGCCTACTAGATTGATCTTTCTTGCAATGGGAGAAGTGCTTAGCTTTGGGTTCAATCTTGCGGTGTCCTTTCCCAGTGATAGTAGCGGCTGCAAGGCACGTATTGTATTGTTGCCATCAAGGATAACAAGATGGGGTTTTATCATATTGCATGAATTTATCCCTCTACATCATGTCATCTTGCTTAAGGCGTTACTCTGTTTTCATGAACTTAATACTCTAGATGCATGCTGGATAGCGGTCGATGAGTGGAGTAATAGTAGTAGATGCAGGCAGGAGTCGGTCTACTTGTCTCGGACGTGATGCCTATATACATGATCATATGTAACACCCCGGATGTAACTTTCCATATTTGTAACTCCAACTCTTGCCATTTTCGGCCATGTGTTATGATATTCCTCTGTGGTCGGGTTTTGTTTGTCGTTTTGCATTTTGTTCATGTCATGCATATCATATCATGTCATCATGTGCATTGCATTTGCATACGTGTTCGTCTCAGGCATCCGAGCATTTTCCCCGTTGTCCGTTTTGCAATCCGGCGCTCCCACCTCCTCCGGCACACCCCTTTTGTTTTCGTTTCGTGAGCGGGTGTCAAGCATTCACGGAATGGACCGAGGCTTGTCAAGTGGCCCTAGTATACCACCGGGAGACCACTGGTCAAGTTTCGTTCCATTTGGAGGTCGTTTGGTACTCCAACGGTTAACCAGGTAACCGTAGATGCCTTCTGTGTGTTGCAGCAAAAAACCCTCTCTAAACAGCCCAAAACCCACCTAACTCTCTTCCATGCTCTAGGTCGTTCGATCACTATCGTGTGGGCGAAAACCGCACCTCATTGGACTCTCCTATCTCCCTCTACCTATATATTTGCATCCCTCCCGATTTACGTTCGCAGTCCAAACCCTAACCTCACCCTCCGGCGCCGCCGGACGTGTCTGTACCCCGTCGAACGAAGCCCCGCAGCAAATCACACGCTGCCACGTCACCGCGCGCCGCCGCCCGTACGCCCGCGCCGCCCGCGGCCCGCCGAAGCCCGCAGGAGGCCCTCCCGGCCCGAGCGCCCCGCGCCTCCCTCCGCGCGACCCGCCGCCGACCTCATCGCCGGCCGGCGCCGCCCCGCCGCCGACCTCATCGCCGACCGCCGCCGCCGCGTCGCCTCCTACCGTACGCCGCCGCCCGCACCGCCGCCTCTCCGGCGAGGCCGGCCCCGAGCGCCGCCTCCCCGTCCCCCCTCACCGGCGCCCCGCCATCCCCGGCCCGCCGCCCTCCAGCACCGCCTCGCCTTCCCTCCATAGTCGCCGACGGGAACGAGCTCCCGCACCTCGATCCCGATCCAGTCAACGCATGTTGACTTTTTCTCCCCCTCCCGAAATCTCGAAGTCCCAGTTCCTCATAATATGTGCACGTGTTCATTGCATCGTAACTCTCTGCATATAGCTCCGTTTCGCGCGTGTAATATATCGAGATGTTCTTCTCGTGATGCTCTACATTTTGTTCAATTGCACCATGTTCATTAGAGTCCGTCTTGATGCCCAAATCTCTGGTGCAAGAGTGCTAGTTGCTGTTATCTGCTGTTACTTAGCAGAACTTGGAGATTTGTTATTTTTGTATCATTTAATCTCTGCATCTTATGGGCATGAGATCTACATGTGTTTTGTTGTATGCCATGCCATCTTTCTAGTGGTGTATGCCATGTATTTTTGTGACCTCTGTGGTGACTAGCACAAGCATGCAAACTAGGCTCCTTAATGTTTCTGATTTCAGGGACTTGGTATTTTTTCTGTCTTTGTCTGCTGTTATTTTGTTGCCATGTAAACTTGATGCTACAGAGAGATCCATGCATATTTTGGAGATGTTCAGTAAGGATGTTTTGTAGATATTGTTGTAATTGATCCATTAATGCCCTTGTTTGAAATTATGGAGTGCCATAGCATGACTCAATCTTGCTCTACTTTTGCTATAAAATATTTCTGGCAGATTCTTGACAAGATTTGCAATCTTGCCAAGCTTATTGTAGTTGATCCATACATGCTATGTAATTGTTCTTGCCATGGATAGCTTCATAAACATGCCATCTTGCTGTAGGTATGCTTTGTTTGTCATGCATTGCTCTGTAGTGAGTGCATCAAGCTCACAAAGAGGCCTACATATTAATATTTCTGCCATGCTCTGTTTTCTGCTAAGTCTGAAACCTGATAACGAAACTTGCTATGTTTACATGGTTGCCTTCATATCTTCTGGTCCTTTTTGGCTTATGGTCAGTAAGGGACTTTTGTCATATGCATTTAGTAAAATAATTCCATGCCTTGTTTTGCCATGTTAAGTTCCAGTAGCATGTTGATTTCGTGCTCTGAACATTGCTACCTGATGCTGTTTCTGCCATATCCAGTAATTTCAGTCTGTGAACCTGTTATCTTTTGCACTTTTGCCATGCTTGTTTGAGCTTGTTATGTTGTGAACTAGCCGTAGCTCAGTGTTCATCTTTTGTCAAGCATCTCCTGTAGATTACTTTCTTATGCTTTGTTGCTCTGTTGGGGTGCTGTAGAATTGTTACTTGTTGCAATCTAAGTGCTATCATGCTGTTAATCGCAGATTCGTGTCATTCTTGTTTTGCTTGCCATTTGCAAACCGTGCATCCGTTTCCGGTGATCTTTATATTGATTTCAACCGAAATCATCTCATCTTTCCAGTGGCATGCTTGGTTTGCCAAGTTACTGCCTTGTTCATCATTTTCCTTCCGGAGCACGCATATGCATCGCATATCATATCTTGCATATCATACATGTTTTGCATCATGTTGCTTGTGCATTCCCCGTGATTGATTGTGGTTCCGTTGCTTGTGTTCTTGTCTTGGGTAGAGCCGGGAGATGAGTTCGTGAACGAGGAACCTGTTGAGTACGCTTACGAGGATCAAGCTTTCGACAACTCTGAAAACCTTGCAGGCAAGATGACCACCCCTCGATATCACTTATATCTTTGCTTTGATAGTTGTTCGTTCTATTGCCATGCTGCGCTACCTACCATTTTCTATATCATGCCTCCCATATTGCCATGTCAGCCTCTAACCATCCCTTCCTAGCAAACCGTTGTTTGGCTAAGTTACCGCTTTTGCTCAGCCCTTCTTATAGCGTTGCTAGTTGCAGGTGAAGTTGAAGTTTGTTCCATGTTGGAACATGGATATTTTGGAATATCACAATATCTATTATTATATTAATGCGTCTATATATTTGGTAAAGGGTGGAAGGCTCGGCCTTATGCCTGGTGTTTTGTTTCACTCTTGTCGCCCTAGTTTCTGTCATACTGGTATTATGTTCCTTGAGTTTGCGTTCCTTACGCGGTTGGGTGATTTATGGGACCCCCTTGACAGTTCGCCTTGAATAAAACTCCTCCAGCAAGGCCCAACTTTGGTTTTACCATTTGCCACCTAAGCCTTTTCCCCCGGGTTTTCGCGAGCCTGAGGGTCATCTTTATTTTAACCCCCCGGGTTAGTGCTCCTTCGAGTGTTGGTCCGAACTGAGTAGACTGCGGGCCCCCTCGTGGAAACTCGAGGTCTGGTTTTACTCGTAGGATGTCTCATCCGGTGTGCCCTGAGAACGAGATATGTGAAGCTCCTATCGGGATTTGTCGGCGCATCGGGCGGCTTTGCTGGTCTTGTTTTACCATTGTCGAAATGTCTTGTAAACCGGGATTCCGAGACTGATCGGGTCTTTCCGGGAGAAGGTTTATCCTTCGTTGACCGTGAGAGCTTATGATGGGCTACGTTGGGACACCCCTGCAGGGTATTATCTTTCGAAAGCCGTGCCCGCGGTTATGAGGCAGATGGTAATTTGTTAATGTCCGGTTGTAGAGAATTTGTCACTTGACCCAATTAAAATACATCAACCGTGTGTGTAGCCGTGATGGTCTCTTCTCGGCGGAGTCCGGGAAGTGAACACGGTTTGAGTTATGAATGACGTAAGTAGAAGTTCAGGATCACTTCTTGGTCATTACTAGATGACGACCGTTCCGTTGCTTCTCTTCTCGCTCTCATTTGCGTAAGTTAGCCACCATATATGCTTATTGCCTGCTGCAGCTCCACCTCTTTACACCATCCTTTCCTATAAGCTTGCTGAGTCCTCGTGACTCACAGATTCTACCAAAACAGTTGCAGGTGCCGACGATGCCAGTGCAGATGATGGGATCGACCTCAAGTGGGAGTTCGATGAGGAACGTGGTCGTTCCTATGTGTCTTTTCCTGATGATCAGTAGTGGTGCCCAGTTGGGACGATCGGGGATCTAGCATTTGGGGTTATCTTATTTTCATTTGGATCTTGACCGTAGTCGGTCTATGTTGTGTATTTTGGATGATGTATGAATTATATTTATGTATTGTGTGAAGTGGCGATTGTAAGCCAACTCTCGTTATCCCATTCTTGTTCATTACATGGGATTGTGTGAAGATGACCCTTCTTGCGACAAAACCACAATGCGGTTATGCCTCTAAGTCGTGCCTCGACACGTGGGAGATATAGCCGCACCGTGGGCGTTACATCATACCTAGATATTCTCATAACTATGCTCAATTCTGTCAATTGCTCAACAGTAATTCGTTCACCCACCGTAAAATACTTATGCTCTTGAGAGAAGCCACTAGTGAAACCTATGGCCCCCGGGTCTATCTTCATCATATTAATCTTCCAACACTTTGTTATTGCCTTTGCTTTTTTACTTTGCTTTTATTTTACTTTGCATCTTTATCACAAAAATACCAAAAATATTATCCTATCATATCTATCAGATCTCACTCTCATAAGTGACCATGAAGGGATTGACAACCCCTTATCGCGTTGGTTGCGAGGATTTATTTGTATTGTGCGTAGCCTCCTACTGGATTGATACTTTGGTTCTCAAAAACTGAGGGAAATACTTAAGCTACTTTGCTGCATCACCCTTTCCTCTTCAAGGGAAAACCAACGCAGTGCTCAAGAGGTAGCAGCCATCTCTCTCGAACTCCTCTGAACTGCAGGCCTACGGTCCTAATCTCGCACAGCTATGCCTGTGGGCCTACTAGGCCTTCTGTGGGCCTGCATCCAGGCCCAACTAGCTGGGTTTCTAGTCATATGCAGGCCGTGGTGGCCCTGTAGGCGGCATTTTAAAAAAAACCTGTATTTTTTTGTTTTTTTGCATTATTTAATTTTTTAGAGTTTTTGAGTGATTCTTTTCGCTTTAGGTCCAAAAATTATAAACTTTCTGTGAAATTTGAATTATATGAAATTTGTTTGAATCACTAGTTTGTGAATAACTTTACTTCAAAAATATTTTTTTGAGTGATTCTTTTTCCTGCTATGTAATATTAGTGTGGTTTATCATTATATTCAATTTGGTAATTTTTAGGTTATTTTAAATGGGTGTTTTAATAAAAAAACATGGGTGTTTTAATCAAAAACAAATTTTGTTATTTTAGTTTGCTATTAAAGTTTCTAACAAAAAATACTTTCTGTAAATTCTTTTTGCTATTAATGTTTTTAACAAAAAATACTTTGATAACTTTAGTTGCATAAACTTATAAAATTTTAGTTTAAAAAATACTAGAGTTTTATAAAAGTTTTGTAGTTCATTCTTTTTGCTATTAGTTCATTTTTTGAGCTAAATGACCCTGAAATTGAAAAGCACTACAAATGAACTCTGAAAAGGTTGAAAGTTGGCATGGTATCATCATTTCACCCACATAGCATGTGCTAAAAAGTTGAGAGGGTTACGGCAAAAGCTGGATGCACTTCGTGTACAAAACGGATAATCTCTTTCGAACTATCAGGATTTCGGACGAAAACTCATCTGTTACAAAGGTATTACATTTTTTTGAACTTATTTGAACTCCATACTTTTTGTGTGTTCAAAATAAGCCATTCAAAGCCACATCATCAATTTTCAACCCTTTCAGACTTCATTTGGTATTTTTCATGCATTTACTGATTTTTTTGAGCTAAATGACCCTGAAATTGAAAAGCACTACAAATGAACTCTGAAAAGGTTGAAAGTTGGCATGGTATCATCATTTCACCCATATAGCATGTCATAAAATGTTGAGAGGGTTACGGAAAAAACTGGATGCACTTCGTGTAAAAAAACGGACAATCTCTTTCGAAGTATTAGGGTTTCATACGAAAACTCATATGTTACAAAAGCATCATCATAATAGTTGTGGAGAGAAAGTCTTCACTTTTTCTTCGTTTGTGTCCTTTACTTGTTGCGCCGTAACCATGGATAATCTTCATCGTTTAACAGGGTGCTTGGGTCAGCCTTGACTTTGAAGGGAGGAATTTCATGAAACTTTTCATAATCTTCAGACATGTCTGTCTTGCCCTCCACTCCCACGATGTCTCTTTTTCCTGAAAGAACTATGTGGCACTTTGGCTCATCGTATGATGTATTCGGTTCCTTATCTTTTCTTTTTCTCGGTTTGGTAGACATGTCCTTCACATAGAAAACCTGCGCCACATCAATGGCTAGGACGAATGGTTCGTCTGTGTACCCAAGATTGTTCAGATCCACTGTTGTCATTCCGTACTGTGGGTCTACTTGTACCCCGCCTCCTGACAGATTGACCCATTTGCACTGAAACAAAGGGACCTTAAAATCATGTCCATAGTCAAGTTCCCATATGTCCACTATGTAACCATAATATGTGTCCTTTCCCCTCTTGGTTGCTGCATCAAAGCGGACACCATTGTTTTGGTTGGTGCTCTTTTGATCTTGGGCGATCGTGTAAAATGTTTTCCCATTTATCTTGTACCCTTTGTAAGTCAATACAGTCGAAGATGGTCCCCTGGCCAACGAGTACAGCTCATCAGAAACAGTGTTGTCACCCATGAGACGTGTTTGCAACCAATTGCCGAAAGTCCTGATGTGTTCACATGTAATCCAGTTGTCACACTGCTCCTGGTGTTTGGAGCGTTGAATATTCTTGTATTCATTGACATACGGGGTCACCAAGGTAGAATTTTGTAGAACTGTGTAGTGTGCTTGAGACCAATAATGCCCGTCCCTACATATTATTAAGTCTGCTCCTAGCGTGCCTTTTCCAGTCTGTCTCCCCTCATACCGCGATTGAGGGAGACCAATCTTCTTAAGGTCAGGAATGAAGTCAACACAAAACCCAATGACCTCCTCTATTTGATGGTCCGTGGAGATGCTTCCTTCTGGCCTAGCGCGGCTACGAACATATTTCTTTAAGACTCCCATGAACCTCTCAAAGGGCAAGATATTGTGTAGAAATACAGGGCCTAGAATGACAATCTCGTCGAATAGATGAACTAGGACGTGCGTCATGATATTGAAGAAGGATGGTGGGAACACCAGCTCGAAACTGACAAGACATTGCACCAAATCACTCCTTAACCTTGGTAGGATTTCTGGATCGATCACCTTCTGAGAGATTGCATTGAGGAATGCACATAGCTTCACAATGGCTAATCGAACGTTTTCCGGTAGAAGCCCCTTCAATTCAACCGGAAGCAGTTGCGTCATAATCACGTGGCAGTCATGAGACTTTAGGTTCTCGAACTTTTTCTCTGCCATATTTATTATTCCCTTTATATTCGACGAGAAGCCAGACGGGACCTTCATACTGAGCAGGCATTCACAGAAGATTTCCTTCTCTTCTTTGGTAAGAGCGTAGCTGGCAGGACCATCATACTGCTTTGGAGGCATGCCGTCTTTTTCGTGCACACGTTGCTGGTCCTCCCGTGCCTCCGGTGTATCTTTTGTCTTCCCATACATGCCCAAGAAGCCTAGCAGGTTCACGCAAAGATTCTTCGTCACGTGCATCACGTCGATTGCAGAGCAGACCTCTAGGTCTTTCCAATAGGGTAGGTCCCAAAATATAGATTTCTTCTTCCACATGGGTGCGCGTCCCTCAGCGTCATTCGGAACAGATAGTCCG
Source organism: Triticum aestivum (assembly GCF_018294505.1). NCBI lineage: Eukaryota > Viridiplantae > Streptophyta > Magnoliopsida > Poales > Poaceae > Triticum > Triticum aestivum. The sequence goes on along the minus strand of NC_057802.1, from coordinate 513,063,682 downwards.
CCGGGACCCTTTCCAAAGATTACTTGTAAATCATTGACCATAGCAAGTATGTGATCACCAGTACGGAGGGCGGGCTTCTTCCGGTGATCTGCCTCGCCTTTGAAATGCTTGCCTTTCTTTCAACATTGATGGTTGGTCGGAAGAAATCGACGATGCCCCAGGTACACATTCTTCCTGCATTTGTCCAAATATATACTTTCGGTGTCATCTAAACAGTGCGTGCATGCGTGGTATCCCTTGTTTGTCTGTCCTGAAAGGTTACTAAGAGCAGGCCAATAATTGATCGTTACAAACAGCAATGCATGTAGGTCAAATTCCTGCTGGTCTTGCTCATCCCACACACATACACCTTTTCCATTCCACAGCTGTAAAAGTTCTTCAACTAATGGCCTTAGGTACACATCAATGTCGTTGCCGGGTTGCTTAGGGCCTTGGATGAGAACTGGCATCATAATGAACTTCCGCTTCATGCACAACCAAGGAGGAAGGTTATAGATACATAGAGTCACGGGCCAGGTGCTATGGTTGCTGCTCTGCTCCCCAAAAGGATTAATGCCATCCACGCTTAAACCAAACCATACGTTCCTTGCGTCACCTGCAAAGTCCCCCCACTTTCTCTCGATTTTTCTCCACTGCGACCCGTCAGCGGGTGCTCTCAACTTCCCGTCTTTCTTACGGTCCTCTTTGTGCCATCGCATCAACTTGGCATGCTCTTTGTTTCTGAACAGACGTTTCAACCGTGGTATTATAGGAGCATACCACATCACCTTGGCAGGAACCCTCTTCCTGGGCCGCTCGCCCTCAACATCACCAGGGTCATCTCGTCTGATCTTATACCGCAATGCACCGCATACCGGGCATGCGTTCAAATCCTCGTACGCACCGCGGTAGAGGATGCAGTCATTAGGGCATGCATGTATCTTCTGCACCTCCAATCCTAGAGGGCATAGAACCTTCTTTGCTCCGTACGTACTGTCGAGCAATTCGTTATCCTTTGGAAGCTTCTTCTTCAATATTTTCAGTAGCTTCTCAAATCCATTGTAAGATACACCATTGTCTGCCTTCCACTGCAGCAATTCCAGTGTGGTACCGAGCTTTGTGTTGCCATCTTCATAATTTGGGTACAACCCTTTTTTGTGATCCTCTAACAAGCGATCGAACTTCAACTTCTCCTTTTCACTTTCGCATTGTCTCTTTGCATCAACAATGACCCGGCGAAGATCATCATCGGGCACATCGTCTGGTTCCTCTTGATCTTCAGCTTCCCCCGTTGCAGCATCACCGTATTCAGGGGGCACATAGTTGTCATCATCCTCTTCTTCTTCGTTGTCTTCCATCATTACCCCTCTTTCTCCGTGCTTGGTCCAAACAATATAGTGTGGCATGAAACCCTTCATAAGCAGGTGGGTGTGAAGGATTTTCTGGTCAGAGCAAGACTTCGTATTCACACATATAGGGCATGGACAACACATAAAATTCTGCTTGTTTGCCTCAGCCACTTCGAGAAAATTATGCACGCCCTTAATGTACTCGGAGGTGCGTCTTTCACCGTACATCCATTGCCGGTTCATCTGCGTGCATTATATATAATTAAGTGTGTCAAAAACCATTACAGAACATCATGAATACAGAAGTGACCAAATTAATAGAAGTTCATCATCACATTAAAACCAAAGTACAGTAGTGATCAAATATTATTACTGAAAAAATAAATACATAAAGTTCATACATATATAGTTCTCATTGAACAACATATATATAGCTCTCTAGAGCATCTAATTAAACCATACATTGAAACTATGTAAAACATTTCAATGCAACAACAAATGCGATCATAATCGCTACTAAGGTAACAATTGATCCAACGACATAATGATACCAAGCATCGGTATGAATGACATATTTTCTAATCTTTCTAATCTTCAAGCGCATTGCATCCATCTTGATCTTGTAATCATCGACGGCATCCGCAACATGCAACGGGTAGTTGTTTTCTTCTTCAACTAAATTTAGCCTCTCGACAATAGGGTCGGTTGGAATTTCCGGTTCACATACCTCCAAGATAAAAATATCTATGTCACGTTGGTTGGCATAATTGTCATAAACACTAAATGAACCAAATAGTTATAAAATATAATATATATATATACCACATGCGAATCATAGACAGGACGAGGGCCGACGGAGGCGGATACCAAAAACCATCACACTATATAATAACAAACAATAATAAAAGTAAGAAAATTATACAAGTATCTATCTGAATCATACAAGTAAGAACTTTTTTCTTTTAGAAAGAAGATAAGAACAAGAGGCTCACCACGGTGGTGCCGGCGACAAGATCGGCGCGGGCGATCGACGGCGGTGAGGACGGGACAGGACGGACCGCCAAACCTAGACAAATCTTGAGGAAAATGGAGTTTGGACAAGGAGCTTCGAGAGGAGAAAGCTTAAGTGTGGCTCGGGCATTTCATCGAACACCTCATGTGCATAGGAGATGAGCTAGAGCACCACAAAGCTCTGGCACGGCCAACCAAAGAAATAGAGCAGTGCACTGCTCTGCTCGCGGGCAGGGGGTATATATAGGCCTCTCTTTAGTCCCGGTTTGTGGCTAGAACCGGGACTAAAGGACCCCATTTGGTCCCGGTTCCAGCCACCAACCGGGACTAAAGGTTGTGGGCCAGGAGCGAGGCCCATTGGTCCCGGTTCGTGTCTGGAACCGGGACCAAAGGGGTCAGACGAACCGGGACCAATGGCCCCCGAGGCCCGGCCGGCGCCTTACGAACTGGGATTAATGCACCCATTAGTACCGGTTCGTAGGGAAACCGGGATTAATGCCCTTTTCAGGCCTAGACCATAGACCTGTTTTCTACTAGTGAAAATTGAGAAGGCGAATCATTGATTGTACTCCTCCTTCCCAAAATATAAGGCACCGGTTGACTTTTCTGGTCTTTATTGTACAATTTTGACTATAATTTTCACGTATTGTTTGTCCATTAGTTAGTATGCATACATATAAAATAAAATTCTTTTGCGAGACAAATACGACGATAACATCTTAAAATGTTTAATCCATGTACATTTATATATATTATTGGTCAAAACTGTGCATCAAAAACCATGCAAACTCAATTGCCCCTTATATTTTACTCCCTCCGTTCCTAAATACAAGTCTTTTTAGAAATTTTAATATCCATATTAAAATTTCTAAAAAAGACTTATATTTAAGAATGGAGGGAATAGGAAGGATGGAGTACTTAGAAAAAGGGCACCAGAAGCATCAAGCAGGAGCTACTCCAATAACTACCACGCCACGCATGTCCAGTGATGACGATTGACTCGAGACGGAATCCTCTCAACACCATGCATACTCCGTCCATCAGATTGTCAGATAGTCTTCTTCATCGGAAAAGTCTCAGGTTCCACTCCGCCCGGCGCAGCGCATGCCGTCCGGAGGCGAGCAAGGCACATCGGCGTTTGCACCGCACAAGACATGAACGAGTAAGAAAACCACGGAGCCTTGCAAACGCCGTTGCTACTACTATTTTGAACACGTAGCTTGCAAACGAGTCCATTCGTGCAGTACCATCGGTTGGACAGGCTCAAACGAGCATGCACCACCAGTTTTTACATCTTCAGCATCATCAAACCCATGTATATACACTTTGGCTGGAGTACACACAACACGCGCGCACCACACAGACTCTTCTACGTACTACTCTTCGTCTTCAAATCACCATGAACCTTACCTTACAGGCACGGCTAAAGTAGTAGCTAAACAAAGCAGGCAGAGCACCAGCAGCACGTATCATTCATACGTATTGATCACATGCCGCCGATGCAGGAGAAGATCCTGGCGCTCCGGCCCCGGCGCATCGCCCCGCGGGCCGGCCACTCGGGCGCCGCGGAGCCCACCTCGCCGGCCAGCTCCTCCAGCGACCGGTGCCGCCGGTGCCCCGCCTCCCTCCCCGCGCCGTCCGCCGCCGCCCACTGCTGCTTCTGCTGCTCCCAGACGTCGTCCTCGTCCGCGACGGCGGCGCCGCGCGCCGAGCCGCACCTGGAGTAGCTCCGGGTGCGCCGCTCCTTGATGGCCTTGTAGACGAACGGGATGAGCCCCTCCATTACTGATTAGATGGTTGGCTGGCTTTGGAATCTATGGAGCTTGGGACAGAGAGGGAGGCGACCTCTTATAGGGGGTGCGGGTGCAGCTCCGCCTGCGCCCGTGCTCCGGGCGACGACGGCTTCTTGCAGGTTTCAGCGGGCATGCTCGTGGATTAAAAGAAAAGCCATTTGACTCGGGATGCTACCTCGCGTGTGGTGGCGTGGTGTTGCAATTGGGCTTTGGTTACGGTTGCTTGTGCCCGACTGCCAGAAAACCTCCGATGTTGACGGCTTTGTCTGGCTTCTACCCGATCGTGCTAATCAATCAGTGACCGGCCATTAGCCAACTGCAGTTGTCTGGCCAGCCGATGGTTTTGGTCGGACGGCTGTTTTTGCCTTCTTTGGTTTCGTGGTTAGGCATGTCAAGGCACATGCTGGTATATGCCGGACCGTATTTGGGCAGCCTGTTTGGCAATAGGCTCGTGATCTTGTTCGGAAAAGCAAACAGCTTTCCGTTGCCATGGGTTATAGAAGTTCATGTTCTAGCCAATGCAACCAAAAAATCGATCTACATTATACGTCAACATCGAAAGTGGGCTGCAATTTAATTGCGCCAGCTAGGTTTTGAACTCAAGACCTCTTGACTCTGATACCATGTAGAAATACATGCCCTGGCCAATGCAAACAAAAGACTGGTCTGATGGAAGAGACTAGGCAGCATATTATATGTCAACATGGATAAAAAATAAAAGCATGAGGAGAACTTCAAGGGTTAGAATTATTGTGACGGACAAAATCTGTCCTCTTGATTGCTTGTCGAGTCGGTTTTGATGCGTGGTGAGACGAGATAACGTCTGAAAGTCAGCTCGATGTTGCCCATATAGGTTTAGTTTTTCTAGAGCTGGATACGGGTACATTTGGAGGTAGGCGTGTACTACTCCGGATTGGCGCTAGACAACAAAAACTCCGCTTCTCTCCATCTCTTTGGACAAGTTTGACCTGTATCTCTCAGCAGAAACACGAGGCCAATGATCATTTGTTTGATCATTTCACCTGTACGTATCTCCAATAAAATTCCAAGGCGGTACAGAAAATGGTAGAATCATGAGGTGGAAAAAAGAAGACTAATTTGAAAAAACACGGAATTGCTGATACCTGGCATCAAATGGGCATCGATTTGTTAACTACTCGTCCAGCTAATCGTTGTACAGCACAGCTTGGACAGCAGCAGAAGACACTTCTTAATTGGCAACACGGACAACTAACACATGCATGGTTCCGTTTAAGAACTGCACTCCCTCATTGACGCTGCAAACAAGCACGCGAAAATCGAATGAAGTACAATCAACTTTTTTTTTGGATCAAAGAAGGGTTTTCCCCTTCCGATTTTCATTAAAGAAAACCAAGCATAGCAACAAATACAATCAACTTGGTATGATGATACGGTCCCGCGAATTAAATTGAAGAAAACGAGCCTCTGAGTCTCCGACCATGTCGCTGGATAAGATGGAAAGCAGTTGATAATGTTTAATAATCAGTCAATTGGCTATCAGTCTGCAGGCAGACAATCTATGCGATCATCGCTGCGCGCCTTGGGTCTGATCTGGGTCGAGAAAGCGGTGACGTGCTGCCGAGGTGGAGCCCAGGGGAGGCTTGATTCGCCACGGCAAGCCTCTGCAGCGGACACGCCGACATGACACCACGACGGTTAATCTGACAGTAACACCCGGGCTGAATTAGGACTTGTCTGAAACTCTGAAATTTCACGATTTCCATATGACCAGGGCTCCAGGTTTGCAGAAATCTCAAGTTTCACCAAGGTGCTGTCAATATTCTCGACCCCAAAAGAAGCCCAAAAAAGGCTGGGTAAAGAGAGCTTTCATTATGAAACGTACGTACACAGATCCTTTCTTCAGGTTCAGGTATCTGGTTTGCTCCATGACTGTACATTTACCACCAATTAGCCGGATCTGAAGCATTTAAAACTGCTGTTCGGCCACATGCCTTTTGTTTTCTTGACCCCAGCGTTTGTCACATTATCCAAAGAGTTCTGTTTATGTGGAAGCGGATATGGATACCGGATGATGCTATCCCTTCCCTTCCCCCGGAAGCATGCATGTTCTCATGGGTGGCTTCGTTCTCAGCCTGTCGCCGTTTCGTCATAGACAAATAGACAACCTGACCTGACAGGTTACCTAACCCGTTGTTACCGAGAAAAACTAGTAGAGCGGCGTGCTTCCGTTGTGCTCAAATGATGAACTTTGTCTCGGGATCATGAGGACTTTTTCTTGACGAAGAGGTGCAAGGCCACTCTGTCCGTGTGGTATCTATCAGGAAACAGTTACAGTGATGCTAGCAAAGCGAGATTATCCTCTATGATCATCTTCACTTTTCCCAAGTGCAGTTTGCATCACTTTCCCTTGATCAACACACTTTTGTACTGGACTGATCCGTGCAACTTGCAAAGTACAGTGTATATCAACCTTCGTCAGTTACAGGTTTTGGCGGCGTTTACTGAGTAATTTGGGCTCTAAACTCTGAAGATAGGGCTGACACCTGACAGCGAGGCATCTACCAGCCAAACACGTCCGGATGATAGGCCGAGAAGTGACTTCTTTATAATCTCGGCCACGAAGCTGTCCCTCACCCAAAAAAAAAAAAGGAACGGCGACGAAGCTGCCTGGTAGATGGCCGCCCATAACAGAACGCACGGGAATTCAATGGCAGGTCGCCGTTGCCATCCAGCAGGCATCAGCGCTTGGTCCAGCTGACCTAGATTTTCGGCTCACGCCTCTATCCGTAGCTGAAGGAATACGCATACTTTTCTCATGGGTCAGTGGCCTCCTCCCGCATTTTACAACACATTCCGGATGCGCTCGCTGACGGTCGAGCTGGCGTGCCGCCGCGCGATAGACCGGCCACCGAACACGAGCAGCTCATGAGACGACTAAGCCCAAGCTTGCGCCTGCATGTTTGTGCGACCCAATTTTTATTAGTATCTTGACGACGAGGGACCAGCCGTCGTAGAAAGGCGCTACTCAAAACTTTGGAAGAGAATTTGCTTGTGTGGTCTGGTCTCCACTATCGAGAAGACGATCGATTTTGACCGGCCGGGGAGGAATCCGCGGTTGCCGCCGTTGTTTCGCCGCCGGCTCGTTTAGTATTGACGGCCGCGACCTGCGAGTGCTCGGTGAGAGGGAAAGGCGTTATGCGGTTCGCGTCGGCACGTCGGAATTTGTGTCGGATGTTCAGCTCGACGTGGTAGGCTCTTCTCGGAATCTCAGGCTCGTAGGTCGGAGCTGTTTCCATTAGAAACAGAGCACCAAATCCTAAAAAAAAACAGAGCACCAACTTTGTCAGGTAGTCGCCAGGCAGTGGCACGCCTCAAAGTTTCTCATACCATTTCTCGCAAAAAAAAAAGTTTCTCATACCAACCATGAACGAAAGCGGTAAAAGAAGAAGACTGGGGTTTTCTTTTCTTTTTTGAGAAACACTTTTTTTTAGAATTTTTTTGAGAAACACTTGGACGCACTGCAGGCTGTCGTACCTCGCCCGCATAGGCCGGCCCACAAACGCCGGTGCTGGTCTCCTAAAGAGAGTCCATGCATGGCTAAAGAAATTCGGCCTATTGACATGCACAGCCTGTTTTTTCTTTCCCCCTGAAAAATACGATATTTAGAAAAATATTTATTTTTGTAATTTGTTATAATAGTTTAATTCATAATTAATAAAACTAAAACAAAATGCATGGGTTGCTAAAAAATATTCAAGTGTGTCAACCTAGATGTTTATGTATTTCATAAAAGCATTCATGTATTTTTTTAAATGTTTTGGTATGCACAAAAATGTTTGTGAGTTGCAGAAAAAAATGTTTCCCGTATTTTGATTTCGAGGGTTTCGGTAAAATACCTGCACCACTCGTTTTGGCCTAGGTTTAGAACTCACATATACAAAATTTATATCCGTGTGTATCAAAATAAATGTTTATGTGTTTTAGAAAAAAAAAACTTGCCGGTAAAACTAATCTTCATATATCTTTAAGCCAAAGGTTCATGAGTTTTTAGGCCCATATGTTCCGAAATAAATGTTCTTCTGTCTCGTAACAAAATCATGTATCTACTCCTCAACAAATAAATAATAAAATTGTGAAATGGAAATGCAAAACTTGATAGATGAAATACGAAACGATGAAAGAGATGAAACAACAAAAGATAATAAAAACAAAAACATAATGTACCGACATAAAAATAAAAGAACAAAGTATAATAAAAGACAACTTAATGTTACTGGGCAACGGCCCATGCATGATATTTTTAGGGAAATGCATGAAAGTACATATGCGAGAGCTTTGTGCAACTCGCAGTAAGCGAGATATAGGGTTAGCAATGCATGAGCTGGTCCATTGCACAATGGATTCATGAGTGGACTTTAGTATGGGACAACTCACTATCTCAAATATGTATAGTTCCCCTAGAGATTACTTTTGTCTCACATGTAGCTAGATCCCATTTGCGTTGATATATGAGGAGCTAACATGATACCTAAGTGTTATACTCAGTGCCACGACACCAAGGAGTTCATCTTATTCCTCACCAACCCGCTTTGCCATGAGGAGTTCATCTAGATGGCAGTCACCCTTTGGGCCAATGATGTCGGTGTGTCGCAACAAGCATGGCATCTTCACCGAGGCATCGACGATGGTGTTTAAAGACAACATATTGACCCAACATCTTTAAGGCTTTAGTTTTCGTTGAAGTGTTCAACCTCGTTCAATACATATTTTGAGTTTTTAACAATTTTGTCATCTTGTCGGATTGCTTGGAGGTGTCTCCAAAAGAATTGGTTGAAGGTGAAGACCATATTTATGAAGGAAGTAGGGGAAACTATAGCTAGCGCGGTGGTTCATGAGATCACCGCTCAAACATGAAGCTTCACTGACACTTCCATCATGATATGAGATCATCTAAACTCTGTACTTAAAAAGACGCTCTTAAGACGGTGCTTAGGCCTAAGCTCTAGGCGACGACAAAACTTTAACTTTAATATGCGCATAATTGCACTTAAGCCCACGCTTTGGTTAAAAAAATCACAAGGCGGTGATTGCACGCGCAATCAACGTCTAACACTCTTTAAAACCTTATAAGTTGACCACACTCAAATTACCTTCTTCTTGGTGTCTTGTACTACTAAAGACACTATATATCACTACATGGCTGCTTTTGCATATTTTGAGGAAAGCAACATAGCTTCTCAACAAAGCTCATGCTTTTGCAATGAACAATAAAAAATGTTTTTTTGTGAACTACAAATAAAACACATTGTTTTTTAAAATAAACTTGCAAATATATCGTGGAAAATGACCACTTTAACACTTAAAGAAAACAAAACCAAACAATATAAATATCTGTTTGACATTGCCAAAACTTTTATTGCATAGACACACAAATGTAATGATTTTCGTGGAAAATAACAAATATGTGAAGACCTCAAGAATTTAAATGCATTAATGTTATCTGCAATTATAATTTACTTTTCATCTTAATGCACATTCGAGTTACCCAAATCACTTACATCTTTTTTAGTATTATGATAAAAAGCTTTTATATATTTTTATAAATGCCTAAAGGATGGATACATGTAAAAACTCGATACCACCCTACCAAATCAAAAAACAATAGTGATCGAAGAAGTATATGGCAATTCAATTATTTGGAATATTATATTTACTAACAGAATATAAATTTACTCCATCAAAGTTGCTATTGGTCTCAATTCTTAGTTTGGGCTTGCTCTCGCTTTTGTAAGGGTCAATCAATACAATGCCTCATCAACTATCAAATGGAGTCAACCTCGCTTGGGTTCATGCTGTTGGGTTCTACTATAGGGTGTGTCGACTGCAAATTAAAATTTTCCTACGCGCAGAACAACCAGGAACATGCTACGGGAATGGATCACAGATCGTTACCACTGAAGGAAATATGCCCTAGAGGCAATAATAAAGTTGTGATTTATATTACCTTATATCATGATAAATGTTTATTATTCATGCTAGAATTGTATTAACCGGAAACTTAGTACTTGTGTGAATACATAGACAAACAGAGTGTCACTAGTATGCCTCTACTTGACTAGCTCGTTGAATCAAAGATGGTTAAGTTTCCTAGCCATAGACATGAGTTGTCATTTGATTAATGGGATCACATCATTAGAGAATGATGTGATTGACTTGACCCATCCGTTAGCTTAGCACGATGACCGTTTAGTTTGTTGCTACTGCTTTCTTCATAACTTATACATGTTCCTATGACTACGAGATTATGCAACTCCCGAATACCGGAGGAACACTTTGTGTGCTATCAAACGTCACAACGTAACTGGGTGATTATAAAGATGCTCTACAGGTGTCTCCGATGGTGTTTGTTGAGTTGGCATAGATCAAGATTAGGATTTGTCACTCCGATTGTCGGAGAGGTATCTCTAGGCCCTCTCGGTAATGCACATCACTATAAGCCTTGCAAGCAATGTGACTAATGAGTTAGTTGCGGGCTGATGCATTATGGAACGAGTAAAGAGACTTGCCGGTAACGAGATTGAACTAGGTATTGAGATACCGACGATCGAATCTCGGGCAAGTAACATACCGATGACAAAGGGAACAACGTATGTTGTTATGCGGTTTGACCGATAAAGATCTTTGTAGAATATGTGGGAGCCAATATGAACATCCAGGTTCCGCTATTGGTTATTGATCGGATATGAGTCTTAGTCATGTCTATATAGTTCTCGAACCCGTAGGGTCCGCACGCTTAACGTTCGATGACGATCAGTATTATGAGTTTATGTGTATTGATGTACCGAAGGTAGTACGGAGTTCCAGATGTGATCACGGACATGACGAGGAGTCTCGAAATGGCCGAGACATAAAGATCGATATATTGGAAGGCTATGTTTGGACACCGGAATGCTTCCGAATGAGTTCGGGCATTTTCTGGAGTACCGGGAGGTTACCGGAACCCCCCGGGGAGTCAATGGGCCTTATTGGGCCTTAGTGGAAGAGAGGAGGAGGCGGCCAGGTGGAGGGCGCCCCCCCCCCCCAAGCCCAATCCAAATTGGGTGGGGGCCGGCCCCCCTTTCCTTCTCCCTCTCTCCCTCTTCCTTCTTCTCCTACTCCTACTAGGAAGGGGGAAACCTACGCCTAGTGGGAGTAGGACTCCCCCCCTTGGGCGTGCCCTATGAGGGCCAGCCCTCTCCTCCTCCCCTCCTTTATATACGGGGGAGGGGGGCACCCCATAGACACACAAGTTGACAGTTGTCTTAGCCGTGTGCGGTGCCCCCCTCCACAGAATTCCACCTCGGTCATATCGTTTCAGTGCTTAGGCGAAGCCCTGCGTTGGTAACTTCATCAACACTGTCACCATGCCGTCGTGCTGACGGAACCCTCCCTCGGCCTCAACTGGATTAACAGTACGAGGGACGTCACCGAGCTGAACATGTGCAGATCGCGAAGGTGTCGTGCGTTCGGTACTTGATCAGTTGGATCGCGAAGACGTTCGACTACATCAACCACATTACTTAACGCTTCCGCTTTCGGTCTACGAGGGTACGTGGACACACTCTCCCCGCTTGTTGATATGCATCTCCTAGATAGATCTTGCGTGATCGTAGGTAAAAAATTTGAAATACTGCGTTCCCCAACAGTGGCATCTGAGCCAGGTCTATGCGTAGATGTTATATGCACGAGTGGAACACAAAGAGTTGTGGGCGATAATAGTCATACTGCTTACCAGCATGTCATACTTTGATTCGGCGGTATTGTTGGATGAAGCGGCCCGGACCGACATTACGCGTACGCTTACGCGAGACTGGTTCTACCGATGTGCTTTGCACACAGGTGGCTGGCGGGTGTCAGTTTCTCCAACTTTAGTTGAATCGAGTGTGACTACGCCCGGTCCTTGTTGAAGGTTAAAATAGCACACTTGACGAAAAATCGTTGTGGTTTTGATGCGTATGTAAGAACAGTTCTTGCTCAGCCCGTAGCAGCCACGTAAAACTTGCAACAACAAAGTAGAGGACGTCTAACTTGTTTTTGCAGGGCATGTTGTGATGTGATATGGTCAAGACATGATGCTAAATTTTATTGTATGAGATGATCATGTTTTGTAACAGAGTTATCGGCAACTGGCAGGAGCCATATGGTTGTCGCTTTATTGTATGCAATGCAATCGCCCTGTAATTGTTTTTACTTTATCACTAAGCGGTAACAATAGTCATAGAAGCAATAGTTGGTGAGACGACAACGATGCTACGATGGAGATCAAGGTGTCGCGCCGGTGATGATGGTGATCATGACAGTGCTTTGAAGATGGAGATCAAAGGCACAAGATGAGGATGGCCATATCATTTCACTTATATTGATTGCATGTGATGTTTATCCTGTATGCATCTTATTTTGCTTAGTTCGGCGGTAGCATTATAAGATGATCTCTCACTAAATTTCAAGGTACAAGTGTTCTCCCTGAGTATGCACCGTTGCGGAAGTCCGTCGTGTCGAGACACCACGTGATGATCGGGTGTGATAAGCTCTACGTTCACATACAACGAGTGCAAGCCAGTTTTGTACACGCAGAATACTCGGGTTAAACTTGACGAGCCTAGCATATGCGGATATGGCCTCGGAACACTGACACCGAAAGGTCGAGCGTGAATCATATAGTAGATATGATCAACATAGTGATGTTCACCATTAAAAACTACTCCATCTCACGTGATGATCGGACATGGTTTAGTTGATTTGGACCACGTGATCACTTAGATGATTAGAGGCATGTCTATCTAAGTGGGAGTTCTTAAGTAATATGATTAATTGAACTTTAATTTATCATGAACTTAGTACCTGATAGTATTTTGCATGTCTATGTTGTTGTAGATCAATGGCCCGTGCTACTGTTCCTTTGAATTTTAATGCGTTCCTAGAGAAAGCTAAGTTGAAAGATGATGGTGGCAACTACACGGACTGGGTCCGTAACTTGAGGATTATCCTCATTGCTGCACAGAAGAATTACGTCCTGGAAGCACCGCTAGGTGCAAGACCCGCTGCAGGAGCAACACCAGACGTTGTGAACGCCTGGCAGAGCAAAGCTGATGACTACTCGATAGTTCAGTGTGCCATGCTTTATGGCTTAGAACCGGGACTTCAACGACGTTTTGAACGTCATGGAGCATATGAGATGTTCCAGGAGTTGAAGTTAATATTTCAATCAAATGCCCGGATTGAGAGAGATGAAGTCTCCAATAAGTTCTATAGTTGCAAAATGGAGGAGAATAGTTCTGTCAGTGAGCATATACTCAAAATTTCTGGGTATCATAATCACTTGACTCAGCTGGGAGTTAATCTTCCGTTGATAGTGTCATTGACAGAGTTCTTTAATCACTGCCACCAAGCTACAAAAGCTTCGTGATGAACTATAACATGCAAGGGATGGATAAGACGATTCCTGAGCTCTTCACAATGCTAAAGGCTGCGGAGGTAGAAATCAAGAAGGAGCATCAAGTGTTGATGGTCAACAAGACCATCAGTTTCAAAAAAAAGGTAAAGGGAAGAAAGGGAACTTCAAGAAGAACGGCAAGCAAGTTGCTACTCAAGTGAAGAAGCCCAAGTCTGGACCTAAGCCTGAGACTGAGTGCTTCTACTGCAAAGGGACTGGTCACTGGAAGCGGAACTGCCCCAAGTATCTGGCGGATAGGAAGGATGGCAAGGTGAACAAAGGTATATGTGGTATACATGTTATTGATGTGTACCTTACTAATGCTCGCAGTAGTGCCTGGGTATTTGATACTGGTTCTGTTGCTAATATTTGCAACTCGAAACAGGGACTATGGATTAAGCGAAGATTGGCTAAGGACGAGGTGACGATGCGCGTGGGAAATGGTTCCAAAGTCGATGTGATCGTCGTCGGCACGCTACCTCTACATCTACCTTCGGGATTAGTTTTAGACCTGAATAATTGTTATTTAGTGCCAGCGTTAAGCATGAACATTATATATGGATCTTGTTTGATGCGAGACGGTTATTCATTTAAATCTGAGAATAATGGTTGTTCTATTTATATGAGTAATATCTTTTATGGTCATGCACCCTTGAGGAGTGGTCCATTTTTGTTTAATCTCGATAGTAGTGACACACATATTCATAATATTGAAGCCAAAAGATACAGAGTTGATAATGATAGTGCAACTTATTTGTGGCACTGCCGTTTGGGTCATATTGTTGTAAAGCACATGAAGAAACTCCATTCTGATGGACTTTTGGAATCACTTGATTATGAATCACTTGGTACTTGCGAAACATGCCTCATGGGAAAGATGACTAAAACTCCGCTCTCCGGAACAATGGAGCAAGCAACAGATTTGTTGGAAATCATACATACTGATGTATGTGGTGTGATGAATATTGAGGCTTGCGGCGGGTATCGTTATTTTCTGACCTTCACAGATGATTTGAGCAGATATGGGTATATCTACTTGATGAAACATAAGTCTGAAACATTTGAAAAGTTCAACGAATTTCATAGTGAAGTGGAAAATCATCGTAACAAGAAAATAAAGTTTCTACGATCTGATCGTGGAGGAGAATATTTGAGTTACGAGTTTGGTCTTCATTTGAAATAATGCGGAATAGTTTCGCAACTCACGCCACCCGGAACACCATAGCGTAATGGTGTGTCCGAACGTCGTAACCACACTTTATTAGATATGGTGCGATCTATGATGTCTCTTACTGATTTACCGCCATCGTTTTGGGGTTATGCTTTAGAGACGGCTGCATTCACGTTAAGTAGGGCACCATCTAAATCCGTTGAGACGACACCTTATGAACTGTGGTTTGGCAAGAAACCCAAGTTGTCGTTTCTTAAAGTTTGGGGCTGCAATGCTTATGTGAAAAAGCTTCAACCTGATAAGCTCGAACCCTAATGGGAGAAATGTGTCTTCATAGGATACCCAAAGGAGACTGTTGGGTACACCTTCTATCACAGATCTGAAGGCAAGACATTCGTTGCTAAGAATGGATCCTTTCTAGAGAAGGAGTTTCTCTCGAAAGAAGCACTACAAAAAAAAGACACATCCGTGACATTTTGGGCCGAACGAAATTTTTTTCTGTCATACTTATGACACTTCTATGACGATAATTGTGACAAAACCCGGTATCATCATAGATGTGGTGGGGTCCTACTTCTATGACAAAAAATCATGACAGAAAATGGGCTTTTCGTCCTGGGCGGGCCGGAGACGCAGCTGCATGACATTCTTCGGGCCGTCCATGACGGAAAAAACCGTAGTAGAAGCGAGGGCGAGGAAAATATCAGGGTGTTCCCGGTTACGGTGGGTGGTCGGGGCCGAGCGATGCGCGTTTCTCTCGTACACGCACGCGCGTGGGTGCGAGGCATTGGGCTCTAAATGAACCCGAGTGAGGCGTTGGGCTCTAACTGAACCCGAGCGATTGCACTACAGGCTATGCGTTATTGAACCCGAGCGATTGATCGATGGCTGTTAACTGAACCCGATCGAGCGATTCCTTCGCTACTGCTGCTAACTGAAGCCGATCGATGCTGCCTCTGGATGAACAGTGAGCGTTGCTGGGGGGGTTGAATGAACAGTTCCCGGTGGGGGTGGATGAACAGGACCCCGTGGTGTTGCCTCTGGATGAACAGGACCTCGATCGATCGAGCCGGTTGGGGTTGGATGAACAGGACCCCGTGGAGGGCTGGATGAACAGGACCACCCCGTGGAGGGCAGGATGAACAATAGACGGTGGAGGGCTGGATGAACAGTACCCCATGGAGGGGTGGTTGAACAGGAGCCCGTGTAGAGGGCTGGTTGAACAGTAGCCGGTGGAGTAGCGCGCGGTGGAGGCTGGATGAACAGGAGCCCGTGGATGAACAGTCACAGGTGGAGGCTGGAGGAGGTCGATGGTGGATGAACAGTAGCCCGTGGAGGCTAGAGGGGTCGACGGTGGAGATGAACAGTATCCCGTGGAGTCCCGTTTTGCGGTACGCCACACCCCTCCCGATGAACAGGACCCCCGTTTCGACCGTAGCGTTCCAACACAAGTCGGTTTCCTCCGTTTTGCGGTACGCCACACCCCTCCCGATCAACAGGACCCCCGTTTCGACCGTAGGAGGTCCGTTTCCTCCGTTTTGCGGTACGCCAGACCCCTCCCGATGAACAGCATCCCGTTTCGAACGTGGTCGGTCGAACACAAGGCCGTTTCGTCCGTTCTGCGGTACGCCAGGCCTCATTTCCATCGGCTGTTCCGTCCAAGCCCTCCCGATGAACACGACAATGCATTCCGTTCCGACCCAGCCGGTTGGCTCCCCATGAACACGACGACGACGCAGTTTCTCCGTTCCGACCCAGCCATGTACACGAGCCCTGGCCGTACGTATGCGCGAGTAGGCGTTTGAGACCCTGTCTGTATGTACGTACGTGGCCGTATTTTCTTTCTTGCACACTTGTCGTTGTACATATGTGTACATGCTATGTGCGCGCCTCTACTACGACACGTGCAAGCCTCTACATCGACCAGTATGTACGTACACGTTCACGACCAAAATGACAACGCTACGTACGCTTCGACCAGATGGGTCCCGATTGTCAGGCACTTCCTTGCCTGTGAAGATCTAGCTGGTGGGTCCCAGCAGTCAGGGGGCGAATCGTTTTTTTTCAGACGCACTTCCTTGCGTGCGAAGATGTAGCTGGTGGGTCCCAGCAGTCAGGGGGAAACGTTTTTTCGCAAAATACGGTGGCCTGTCGGTGGGTCCCCGCTGTCAGGTGGAGGAATAATTATTTTGCGCGTAATAAGGAGGCACTTCCTTGGTGCGGCCGTGGACCCAGCTGTCAGCCTCTCCACGTACAGTCCACGTCTGATGGAAGCCGTTCCTTGACCATGTTGACCACGCCGCGTCGAGAGCACCAGGACAGTGGACGACGGCGAGGCCTAGGAAGGGAACGACGCGGAGCCGGGGAAGACGCGGCAGTGGATGCCCACGCGTAGAGGAGTATGAGGGTTCACTGGTTCGCTGCGGTGTGAGGCTGCCGTCGCCATAGAATAACAGGGGGTGTGGGTGAGTAGAGGGATGGCCTGGCCAGCGGTGGCAGTAGTAGGGGGACGGTGAGGTCTCCGCCGCAACGCAGCCGGCCACGGGAGGCAGGAGCACGAGGCACGACCGGCGCTGGTTTGGGCGGCTGGAGCAAGAAGACCAGAGGTTGAAGAAGCACTACGGCCGTTGGATGGACATCGTACGGTCACTGGAGCTAGAGCATGCATATTGACTAAGTTGACAAAGCCCTCCGTCCCCGTCAACTTAGTAGGCCCACAAGTCAGCCTGCCACTATACTGGGGCCCAGCTAGCACGGGGAGTATTCATTTTTTTTGTGTAATAAGGAGGCACTTCCTTGCGTGCGAAGATATAGCTGGTGGGTCCAAGCTGTCAGCGGTGGTAACGTTTTTTTCGCGAAATACAGAGGCCCTTTCGATGGGTCCCAGATGTCAGGTGGGGGAATCATTATTTTGCGCGTAATAAGGAGGCATTTCCTTGTGTGCGGCCGTGGACCCAGCTGTCAGCCTCTCCACGTACAGTCCACTTCAGATGCATGTCGGTCGTTGACCATGTTGACCAGGCCGCACCGAGAGCACCAGGGCGGTGGACGACGGCGAGGCCTAGTAAGGGAACGACACGGAGGCAGGGAAGACTCGGCAGTTGTTTCCCACGCGGAGGGGAGTACGACTGTACGAGGGTTTACTAGTTCGTCTGCCGTCGCCGGAGAATAACAACAGGTGTGGGTGAGTAGAGGGATGGCTAGGCCAGCAATGGGAGTATGGTGGGGCGGTGAGGCCTGCGCGGCAGCACAGCCAACCGCGGGGAGGAGGGAGCAGGCAGTCACGCCGGCGCTTGTTTGAGCGGTTGGAGGAGGAAGAGCAGAGATTGAAGAAGCACGACGGCCGTTGGATGGACATCCAACAGTCACTGCTTGTGCGTCAACCTTTTTTTTAGGAAAGCCTCAAATCTGTGGAAAACATCATACAGCCCATCTGCCATTATTTCTAATAATTTACAGCCCATTTGCTAATTCTTAAGGTTTTTTTTGGAGCCCATATTCTTTTTGTTAGCATTACAGCCCATATTGTGGCCACGGTTAAAAAATTATACGAAATTTTGCATATTTCGGTGCGGTCCGAACTGTTTTTAATCCCGAAATTTCGAGTCACATTCAAACTGATTTTAAAAATAAATGTATATCAATATAAAATCCAACAAATTGTCCATGCATAAAAATCAATGCAATTTAAAATCTTGAAATGAAAAAAAAAAGAAATTTGAAACTAATTGCTGGTTTGATGTGTTTTAAAAATGTACATCCCATTTCTCATTATTGATAGGCCATTTTCTCGGCGAGCCAAATGAAGCTCTCCTCGTCTTGAAAGATTTACAACCCAACAGGCCTGACAAAGTGACTTACTTGGCAAATCACAAAAAAAACTGGGTTGTGGCCGTTGACCCAGCTGTCAGCCTATCCACGTACAGTACTCTTCCGATGGAAGTCGGTCGTTGACCACATTGACCATGCCGCGTCGAGAGCACCAAGGAGGTGGACGACGGCGAGGCCTAGGAACGGGACGACGCGGAGCCGGGGAAGACGCGGCAGTGGATGACCACGCGGAGAGGAGTACGAGGGTTCACTGGTTCGGCTGCAGTGTGAGGCTGCCGTCGCCGCAGAATAACAGGGGGTGTGGGTGAGTGGAGGGATGGCCTGGCCAGCGGTGGGAGTAGTATGGCGGTGAGGCCTCCGCGGCGGCACAGCCAGCCACGGGAGGCAGGAGCAGGCGGCACGACCGGCGCTGCTTTGGGCAGCTGGAGCAAGAAGACCAGAGGTTGAAGAAGCACTAAGGCCGTTGGATGGACATCGTACGGTCACTGGAGCTAGAATCGTTCATACTGACTAAGTTGACAAAGCCCTCCGTCCTTGTCAACTTAGTAGGCCCACAAGTCAGCCTCCCACAGTGGTGGGTCCCAGCTGGCAGGGGGGTATTCATCTTTTTGTGCGCAATAAGGAAGCACTTCCTTGCGTGCGAAGATATAGTTGGTGGGTCCGACCTGTCAGCGGAGGGAACATTTTTTTTTTTGCGAAATATAGAGGCCCTTCCGGCGGGTCC
This sequence comes from Triticum aestivum, assembly GCF_018294505.1. Taxonomy (NCBI): domain Eukaryota; kingdom Viridiplantae; phylum Streptophyta; class Magnoliopsida; order Poales; family Poaceae; genus Triticum; species Triticum aestivum. Next base: position 513,044,370 of record NC_057802.1, on the reverse strand, counting down.
CAGATGTCAGGTGGAGGAATCATTATTTTGCGCGTAATAAGGAGGCATTTCCTTGTGTGCGGCCGTGGACCCAACTGTCAGCCTCTCCACTTACAGTCCACTTCCGATGGATGTCGTTCGTTGACCACGCCGCGCCGAGAGCACCAGGGCAGTGGACGACGCGAGGCCTACGAACGGAACGACACGGAGCCGAGGAAGACACGGTAGTGGCTACCCACGCGGTGGAGAGTATGAGGGTTGACTGGTTTGGCTACCGTCGCCGAAAAATAACAGGAGGTGTGGGTGAGTAGAGGGATAGACATGCCAGGGATGCGAGTATATGATGGGGCCATGAGGCCTGCCCGGCAGCACAGCCGGCCACGGGAGGCGGGAGCAGGCGGTTCCGACGGCGCTGGTTTAGGCGGCTGGGCAGGAAGATCAGAGACTGAAGAAGCACGATTGCCGTTAGATTGACATCTAACGGTCTAACGCTGGTAGAGTCGATTGTTGACTAAGTTTCTTTTTTGATAAACCTTGTGTACGCATGAACTTAGTAGGCCCACAAGTCAGCCTCCAAATCTGTGGCAGACAACATAGAGCCCATTTGCTATTTTTTAATAATTTGCAGCCCATTTGCTAATTCTTAAGTAATTTATTACATCCCATTTTCTGCCCAGGACCACGGTCAAAAAGTTTAACCTTATTTTGCATATTTCGGTGTAGTCCGAACTTCTGTAATCCCGAAATGATAATTTTTTTAAGAACTTATTGATTTGCCAAAAATATCATTTTGTTTTTGTAAGCAAATAAGGCGTGGGACAATTGAGTTGGTTTAAGGGAAAACCAGTGGTAAAAAAATCAGCACTGGGAGGGAAAACAACAACAAAAATAAGGATGTAAATATGAAAGGTGAATTTTATGTATTTTCAATATAATGATACGTGTATATGAACTAGTAAAACTATAGGTAGAGATTAGAAAATGGATGTAGGACATGCGTTTCAATAGGAAAATAGAACTGGGATGTGTGTTTGATTCAGTAAAAAAAGTGACTGCGGATGTTGTAAGACAAAATATAACTAACGCTAGCGGGCCAGAGGCCAGTAGATACCTGCTGGATCTTTGTGCCCCGTTGTCGTCATGGGTTGGGCCTGTTAAAAACAAAACCAAGCCTGGGCAGTCTACAACCCAGTTGAAACTTGCTCGACCTAAAAAAACAATATACGTGCTCAATAAACGAGAGAATTATGCAAGTACAGACTGATAACTGGGATGCAGCAGGGATATTGTTTTTTCATCGTGATAATAAGAGCATGCACTTGTTTCGGAAAATTTGGAGAACTGGGAATTCGAACGGCAGGTGCTTATGCTACCCATCAAATAAAAATCAGGTGCCTGAAAATTCATTTCAAAACAAATAATTCAGCTTTATATCCACGTCGACCCTAGGCATGATGGTTGGAAGCAAATGCCAAGTTCATACCAAAAGATCGTTAACAACAATACCAACTTGCGGACGACAAGGTAGTACAAGTACCAATACCAAACTAACTTATAATCTTTTTACTCCTGGCCCTAGTGTTCGTCTGGTAGAAAATCTTGCAGAGGACCAGCTCCCGCTCCTTCTCTTGCTCCAGGTCCCCGAGGTGGTACTGGTGCATCACCCAGTTGGTCCTCTGCTGGTCGAAGTTCTTGTTGGTGTGCAGCACCAGAACCTTTTTGCTGCCCGTCGGTCGGCCGTTGACCATCACCGGCAAGGTATTGCCGGTGTTGTGCCACATCGCGTGCATGCCGCACTCCGACTGTATCTTGCGACGCGTCCATGTGCCCCTTTTGAACGCCCTGGAATTGCGCTGGAAGAAATGCTTGCTTAGGCCACTCAGTGTGATACCTGCAGTATTGTCGAATACAGGTTTAGTGTACGTAGTTGGCATTTTCATAACATCTTTGGCATGTTGCAGTCACTTGTTTCACTTTTTATTACCTGTCAAATTGTAATTGCTTCACCAGGTCTGCGTCTAAAAAGAAAAATCACTGCAAAAAATACACTTCCGTGATGATACGTGTTTGTCATAGTAGGTCACGTTTTCTGTCATGCATGTACATCCATGACAAATTTATGACAGAATCAAGATAGTCATACCTGTGCTGTCATAGAAGTGTTCCATGACATTACCAAAATTATCATCACGGAAGTGTCCACTTCCATGACGATAAATCGCGCGTCACAGAAGTGCTTTCGTCAAGGGTGATCGACACGTGGCATCCACCATAACGGAACACCGTTAAGCTACCGGGTCCGGTTTTGGATCCAATAACGCGTTAACAGCCCGGACCAATGGGGATTTTCCACGTGTAAAATTCTGATTGGCTGACGGAAACACGTGTCAGCTCCGCGTTGGCACAGGTGTCACTCATCCAATGGGCGAGATGCGCCTATGATATGTTGACACGTGGACCGGCCCAAAAGTGGCCCATAAAGTTTAAATGGGCCGGCCCAACTAAAGGCCCGCAAGATTTTGCGGACCATAATGGGCCTGCCCAGCTAAAGGCCCACGAGATTTTGTGGACCATAATGGGCTGGCCCAGCTAAAGGCCCACAAGATTTTTGCAGGCCATAATGGGCCGACCCAGGTGAAGGCCCACAAGATTTTTGTGGACCATAATGGGCCGGCCTAGCTAAAGGCCCGCGAGATTTCACCGACATTAATGGGCCGGCCCAGCTGTAGGCCCACAAGATTTTGAGGACCCTAGTAGGCCGGCCATTAACTGGCTGCCATGTTTTTGGCCAAATGCCGACCCATATTTGATCCGGTCCATTAATGGCCTGCCACGTTCTGGGCCTAACAATGGCCCATATGATATCCGGCCCGTTAAAAGCCTACCATGTTCTGGGCCAAATTACGACCCAGATCAGGTCCGGCCCTTTAAGAGGCTTTGGGCTAAATTATAGCCCATATCAGATTCGGCCCGTCAACTGGACGCTATGCTTTTGGGCCCACTTGCTAAAGGCCCATTTAGTAGTTCGGCCTGATATTAGTTTCGGCCTGTTAAGGGCCCGTTTAACATTTCGGCCCTATATTCCCATATTAATTTCGGCCTGTTAAAAGCCCGTCATATAGTTGGGCCTAACTACGCCCCGGTTTGCATCCGGCCTGCTCGCAGCCGATAATCTGATTGGGCCAAACAAGGACCGAGACAATTTTGGCATGTTAAAAGCCCGTGATTTGATTGGCACAATCATGGGCCGGGTTCCATTTCGGGCTTCTGCCGGCCCGTGAGCTGTTCGGCACATTTCAGGCCCAACCTACTTCTCAGTCTCCTAAAAGCCCATTGAGTTTTCTTGCGAAAAGAGAGCCAGCGGTTTACTCGGCCTATTAAAGGTCCGAATGTACTAGTGGGCCAGTTTACATTTAGGCCTTCTAACAGACCAAGATGACGGGGCCCATGATGCGGATCATACATCATGATTGCATGACGGCCCGATTATGTACCGTAATTTTACGGTTTGGCCGGTTAACTACGAAGACAGGTTATATATACAGTAAAATAACTGCAGCGTCGTGAATAAGAAAAAACCTAGACTATACAATAAAGAAATTACGGCATATTAATCCACTGGGCATCAAAGTTCTCCACAATGATAATAAAGCACAAGCAGACAGCAGATTACATACACGGGGAATCAAAGATCGCCACCGGTGCAACTAAACACGCCGACAAAATAATATACAAAACCGACAGCACTTCAAAAGAGTTCAAGAAAGGTTAGCCCTGCTGGGGAGCTGCAGCGCAAGCAGCTGAGCAAGCTGATGAGACTGCGCTTGTTTAACACTTATATCCTCCTCACTCTGAAAGATAAACAAGCAGACAGATGACAGGTTTTGCACATAAAAGTATCAGTGCTGACAATTCATCACATTTCTTACTGACGAATAAAGTGACACAGTTTAAAATTGCATTAACACCATATGGTATTGTTTAGGTCAAGACATGGCAGGAAATGACATTGTGAAGGAGCTGGCAGCTTCACGACACCACTCGATTACAGATCAAGGACTCATAAGTATCAATGGTTAGTGTGCTGTCAATTTATCCCATTTCAGATTGGCAAATAAAGAGACGGTTTAAATAATAGTAGAATGATATGACATTGTTCATAGTTAAGACATTGCAGAATATGACATTGTGCTGTAGTGGGTAGGTTCACCACACCACTGGATTACGGATCAAAAACAGAAGCATACATGCAGTGCAAAAGAAGATCACTTGCTCTGTATAGTTTAATTTACATGGTATGAAGAAGGAACTTGGTTGTACAACTGAAAACTTAAATTGAGAGGACAAACTTTTGTTTATGAACTACATAATAAACTTTAAACATGCAATTTAATGCAAACACCAAAAATAAACAGTTGTTGCAGTCATGCCTAACCAAATATACACAACAAAGTTTGAAGGCTTGAGAAGAAAAAACTTACATTATTGGTGAAGGCAGGCTCTATAAAACCCTTGTCCATGCTGATGGGGGGGCAATTCAAGAAGTTTACCACAGAATCTTCTTCATAAGCATTGCCTTTATTCTACATTTTGTTAAGAGTAAATATAGATGTGACAATATAAGAAAAAATGGAGAATATTTAAGATAAGATGAAGAGTGATGCTACATAACCAAGTAGCTATAAATGTAAGTACAGCGATACAGGCAAAAGGTACAACCAAGAGCAATGCAGAGCTAAACTTCTTCAGTACCATCGGTGTTATCCAACATTATGGTAAGAGTAAATATAGATCTTATGTGTAGAAAATGGAGGGCAAAGGAAAATAAGCTGCAGAGTGATAGTAGATGAACAACTACCTGTCAATATAAGTACACTGATAAAGGACAACAGGTACTTACAAGAACAATGCAGAGCTAAAAAAATTCATTGGCATTGGATATATTCTACACTAATGTAACCACTCATACATATCAGATAATTTGGAGCGAACAATTGATAAGCAAGCTATCATGCATACTGCTGTCACATAATGAACCAGGTATGTATGCAAGTACAGTGATACAGGACACAGGTACTAACAAGAGCAAAGCAGCGGGCAGCATATTTGCGATATCCTGTCGTTCTTTTCAAACCGGAATTCTTTTTCGAGCAGATTTCCTGCAAAAAAGATTCATAAGGCACATGTGGAAAAGTAGAAGTTCAAATTGTCATGCGATATCATAGACAGTACCTCATCCTCGGAACGAGACTAGTGCATAACAAGGTTTTTCCATTCAATGTCTTCTAAATTTAGCACAGGAGACTTCACCAGAAATTTGTTTATAGACTTGCCATCAAAGTGTGATTTCCTCAGGTAACACCAATACTGCTGCAATGCTTCCTTGAAAAGCGCAAGCAAGCTTTGCTCGTCATGACTATCCAGATTGACCCTCGCCTACTTACAACAATGTAATGTAAATCATTGATGTGTTCAATCAGTAGAAAACAGGAAAATAATCACCATGAATAATAGCACTTACACGTAAGTGGGACAAGAAGATGTGAAAATGGTGTTTGTCTTCACTATAATCTTCCCATGATGGGAATATATGCACGTAGTCCCTAACAACATTCAAAGCATTGTCTTTTAAACTGGGAATAACTGGAATGGGGTTCCAATCTGCAGGAATTGGTCGTCTCTGCAGTTGGGATAGGTCTTCAGCCGGTGGACTTGCTGTACTTTTTGCTGGAGTGGGATTCTTCTGTGGTACGGCTGGTGCTATGGCAACTGAAATTGGCATACCTTTTGCTGGAGTGCAGGTCCTGTGTGGTGCGGCTAGTGGTTTGGCCAGTGAAGTATGGGTACAGTCTGCTGGAGTCGGTCCTACGTTTTGTGTCACTGGTTGTACAGCCAATATAAGTGGGGTGCTGTCTGATTTCTCCGGCACAACCACGTTTTTCAAGGACTTTGCTGGTGCTCCTTCAGGTTCAGCAATCACCCTCTTCCTTTTTGATGTTTGATGCACAAGAACAGCATTTGAGTGGAAAAACATGGTATGATGACAGATGGAATATGTATTGATAATGGATGGGCATGACATCTCGACATATATGATGAGTAAACTAAGCAGATGGCGGTGCACCAAAGTAGAAGAAATGCAAGACAACATATGCAAGATACGCGCAATCAATAAAACCTTGCCAAATTAGAACAGGCACCTTGATGGGTGAACAGGACAGGCCATCTGCCTTTGACTCCTCGATGTTAGAATAGTCATTAGGATCATATTCTGAACATGAATCAACAGGTGGTGAGCGTATGAGTTTCATTGCATCCAGAATGGCACTCAATGCCTTGGTGCCAATTTTGTAAGTCATTGCGGTGTTTAGCTTCAAGAGTGGACTGCTGCTAGTGCGACACAAAGCAGCTACATAGGTCATAGTGTAGATATAACGGAAAACCGTAAGCATCAGAGTAAAATCAGCAAAGTGGAACTTGCTGGAATATATGTGCTAGTATTGCCGGTACGGCTAGAAAGGCTTCGGATACTAGCTCTCTTCAACTGAAGGTGCGGTACTGTTAATATCAGTGTAACTCTCAAAGGCGACACAGCTCCCCGCATTTCCTTGCTATTCTTATAGGATTCAAGTGGGCAGGCCACTACAAATCCTATTCCCATGTTTACAAAATCCTACGAATCAAAGAGGCCCGACAAGTTCAAAGTGTCCATACCAACCGACCGTATAGACCTCTACACTGCAAATGTCCCTGCTCATATTCACTACAAGGAACATACTATATGTTGGGGAACGTAGTAATTTCAAAAAAATTCCTACGCACACGCAAGATCATGGTGATGCATAGCAACGAGAGGGGAGAGTGTTGTCCACGTACCCTCGTAGACCGAAAGCGGAAGCGTTAACACAACGCGGTTGATGTAGTCGTACGTCTTTACGATCCGACCGATCAAGTACCGAACGCACGGCACCTCCGAGTTCTACACACGTTCAGCTTGATGACGTCCCTCGAACTCCGATCCAGCCGAGTGTTGAGGGAGAGTTTCGTCAGCACGACGGCGTGGTGACGATGATGATGTTCCACCGACGCAGGGCTTCGCCTAAGCTCTGCAACGGTATTATCGAGGTGTAATATGGTGGAGGGGGGCACCGCACATGGCTAATAGATCTCAAGGATCAATTGTTGTGTCTCTGGGGTGCCCCCCTGCCCCCGTATATAAAGGAGCAAGGGAGGAGGAGGCCGGCCCTAGGAGGGGGCGCACCAAGTGTGGAGTCCTACTAGGACTCCCTAGTCCTAGTAGGATTCCACCTCCCATATGGAATAGGAAAAGAGGAAGGGAAAAAGAGAAGGAAGGAAGGGGGCGCCCCCCTTCCCTAGTCCAATTCGGACCAGACCAAGGGGAGGGGTGCGGCCACCCTTGAGGCCCTTTTTCTTCTTTCCCGTATGGCCCAATAAGGCCCAATACGTATTCCCGTAACTCTCCGGTACTCCGAAAAATACCCGAATCACTCGGAACCTTTCCGAAGTCCGAATATAGTCGTCCAATATATCGATCTTTATGTCTCGGCCATTTCGAGACTCCTCGTCATGTCCCCGATCTCATCTGGGACTCCGAACTCCTTCGGTACATCAAAACTCAATAAAACTGTCATCGTAACGTTAAGCGTGCGGACCCTACGGGTTCGAGAACTATGTAGACATGACCGAGACACGTCTCCGGTCAATAACCAATAGCGGGACCTGGATGCCCATATTGGCTCCCACATATTCTACGAAGATCTTTATGGGTCAGACCGCATAACAACATGCGTTGTTCCCTTTGTCACCGGTATGTTACTTGCCCGAGATTTGATCGTCGGTATCTCGATACCTAGTTCAATCTCGTTACCGGCAAGTCTCTTTACTCGTTCTGTAACACATCATCCCGCAACTAAATCATTAGTCACAATGCTTGCAAGGCTTATAGTGATGTGCATTACCGAGTGGGCCCAGAGATACCTCTCCGACAATTGGAGTGACAAATCCTAATCTCGAAATACGCCAACCCAACAAGTACCTTTGGAGACACCTGTAGAGCACCTTTATAATCACCCATTTACGTTGTGACGTTTGGTAGCACACAAAGTGTTCCTCCGGTAAACGGGAGTTGCATAATCTCATAGTCATAGGAACATGTATAAGTCATGAAGAAAGCAATAGCAACATACTAAACGATCGAGTGCTAAGCTAACGGAATGGGTCAAGTCAATCACGTCATTCTCCTAATGAGGTGATCTCGTTAATCAAATGACAACTTATGTCTATGGCTAGGAAACATAACCATCTTTGATTAACGAGCTAGTCAAGTAGAGGCATACTAGTGACACTCTGTTTGTCCATATATTCACACATGTATTATGTTTCCGGTTAATACAATTTTAGCATGAATAATAAACATTTATCATGATATAAGGAAATAAATAATAACTTTATTATTGCCTCTAGGGCATATTTCCTTCACTATACTACTATCATACTCCCTCCGTTCCAAAATATAAGTCTTGGTAGAGATTTCCACTATGGATCACATACAGATGTATCCAGATACATTTTAGAGTGTAGATTCACTCATTTTGCTCCATATGTAGTCCATGGTGGAATCTATACAAAGACTTGTATTTAGGAACGGAGAGAGTACTTATTAAAGAAGAACGGAAGAGGAACATGCTAAAGAAGAGCAAGCAGATTTTGGATAAAAAAATGTTCGTTGCGCAGTGCCCACACATGATGAACCAGAGCACATTAAGAAAGCAACTCCCTGCTGTCTCTCTATATGTGGTGCACGTGCTTTTTCGAAAGTAAAGTAGGAACATTAGCTGACCAATTAAATGTTATCTGTTCTAGTAATATCAGCATCATATCAGATTCGTTCTTGAGCAACAAGTTTGGAATTATGAGTGGCACGTTTTTTAGCTTGATGGATTCAGGAGCAGTGCTAAGCAGGTACGATGATGGTACTGAATATAAAGGCATGTCTGCATTTGGGTCAGTCAACCATTTCAGGTGGTTGGATGAAGATCCTACGTCTCCTAACCCTTCTTCTTCCTCGTCTCTGATTCTTCCCATACAGAACACCGCACGGGCCGCCGGCCGGACCATCGGCCCCCACCGCATGTGTTCCTCCACCACCCCCACCCCCGCCCCCGCCCCCACCCACGTCGAGTTTTCTTCGTTCGGCGAGGCCCCACCACCG